>NC_135269.1:12994217-13294541 GCF_051311805.1 Agelaius phoeniceus
AACTTGTTTTACTACAGGTATTTCTGATGGCCTCCAAGGCTTTTTCCTGGAAGGTGAGATTATTATGCCCTAGGGAATATTAAAGTATTTTATACCACATGTTCAGCTTGCACAGGAGATATGGGAAGCTACAACTATAAAGTGCCTCATAGGACAATATTTATGGCATTCATATATGCCAGTCTTGGGCTGAAAAGAAAAATATTTCCCAGCCCAACAGAGAGATAATGTGAATCAGGACTCTCTCACTAAATATCATATTCAAAAGACTGCTAGAAAAGGGCAAGGCAGTATGATATACAGCAGCCTCTCTTCTTTCTTGCATGAACAGCAGATATTCCATAAACTTTTAAACTTAACCTGCAGTCATGTGTAGCTACACTGTGTAACCACATTTCTCAGTGAATAAAATATTTGCCAAGTGTTATTCAACAGAATTTTCCTCAGAATGCATCTCCCAGCAGAGTTGCAAAACAGTCCTCTTTGTCATGAGTGAAAGAAACTGCTTGTAAGCACTTCAACAAACATAGAGGCAGGATTTTTAGGAAAAAGTTCCAAATTTTTCTGCTCTCTGCATGATGCATGCGGGGATACTTAAGAGATTGAAGTGGTAAAACTCCATAGCCAAACCCATGTTTTTCAGACCATGTTCCTAAAGCTGAAACCCAGGTGGTCTCTTTAGAGCCTGCTGCTGAGTGGAGCTCTAGGGATCACAGTGTTTACACCATTTGGGATGTACAATTTTCTCCCTTCCTCATGCAGACTGCCACTTCTCCTCCCAGTCTTCTGCACTGCTAATACGTGCAGAAATTCAGTACTGTATTTCCCCATATGAAGAACTTGGCAAGGAAAGACCCTGTGCTCTTGGCAGAAGTTTGTCCTGGGATTATGCCAATAAACAATCATTTTCTGGTTGCCACAAGCATCCCATTATTTCAGTTCAGCCATTCAGTCCACTCCAGTTCAGCTCTGTTAGTGCTTCCTTAATAAACCCTTATTATCAGGGGCTTAGGCCTCAGTCATTTGAATTCATGCTCAGCCGGGACTTGGTATTCAGAGACCCAGTCCCAATGTCCTTAAAAAAATATATATAATTAAAACCCTTACTCGGCCACAGAGCACAGACAATGAAATTTCATTGGCTGCAAGCTATATTTGCACTCCTAAAGACTTGAGAAAAGCTGGATATTGAGGCTTGTTTTATAAACAACACTTGGAGGCTTTAGTTCTCGCTGAAGAGAAATGCCATGGCAGTCTTTTCACCTTCATCCTCCTTTGTATCTATGTTGTTTACTACACAAATAAAGATCTTTTTCTCATCAATTTTTAACACCTGTTCCTGGGGCTTGATTTGGTGGGGACAGACAGGACCTAAAACCACTTTGAAGCTCTCATTGGGGTAGGAACAGACTGGGGACAGCACCTGAGACAGCTCCTCCTCCTGGGACACAGCTTGGCTGCTCCAGGGGTTTGGTGCCTACTGAGGAGGAAGCTCGAGACACTCATCTGTACAGCATGGGATTCACACCTCTGATCCAGGAAGTCCAGCTCTCCTGGAAAGCAGCAGGCAGTCTGTCTCACTCAGGGAACCACACACACACTGAATTTGTGAGGGGATTGGCTCCAGACTTTGAATTTTAGGTCATCTTCATTTCTGCACAGATCAATTAAGAAAAACAGTTTGTCTGGAGATTAGTTATTACTCCCAGACTGTAAGGTTTGTCACTGAAAAACTCACAACTACCTCCCTCATGTAATCCACTATCCTAAATCCCTTAAAATTTAATTTATTCTTGATTTTCTGTTCTTTACAATAATGGTGTATAAACCATCAATCACAGTGTTTTGCTGGTCCCAGGCTGGATGTCTCTGTGTGGTGCCTGCCCAGGACAGGAGAAGCAGCATGAATCCCTCAGACAAAGCAAGGGGAGTATCTGTCTGCTCCTCTCCAGCAAGTTCTCTTTGTACAAGTTGGATCCTTCAAGACCCAATATTTAAATGCAAAAAGGTGTATCACCCACAGTTCAAATTAGTAAGGCATTACTGTGTTCCTTCCCTTCCAATATATCCTCCCTCAATATCACACCATCCTTACCACCCTAGAGGGTAAGCACCAGCAAAACAAATCCTCATCCCCTCCACCCTCTCCTCTCCTTTGCTCTCTGCAATTATAATCAAATATGCAAACCACAGAAAATGGATTCTCTGCCCTGCATCCTAATAAGCGTGGCTAGTGCCCTAGAACAAACTGGCTTGCAAGATATGGAATTCACTGATGACTTGTTTTGGAGTTAGCAACAGGATAAAAATACAAAGTGTGATAAAAACACATACACATTTTGGACATCTAAAGTGAAATCCTTCTCCATTGGTGCTTCAAGCCTCTCTGCAGGTTACTCCAGAGAATTGTCTTATCTGGGAGGATAGGAAAAGTACACAAGGCTTCTCAAAGAGATGCTTTACTCAAGACAGAATCCCTTGTGAACGCTTTTTGTTTCTGTTCCCATAAACTTAACTGAAACTCCTTACTGCTACTGCTGACTGAGGAATTTGGAGACTAGCATGGCAAAAGCAGCTTTCCAGGGACTGTGCTACTACTGTGAGCCTCCAGAGTGGCAATAAAGACAAGTTAGTGTGTGACTGAAGGACCAATTTCATGGGCTCCTCTCTGGGCCCAGGGACCCTTGTCAGAGCAAAGAGCTCCCAAAGGCTCTGGATTCTTCAGCTAGAGCAGAATTACACACACAAGAATCCTGAAACAACAGCAGTGCCATCCACCTCAAATGAAATCAGTGTCATATAAACCTCTGAAATTGAAGCTGTCTAGAAATGCACCAGACCTTGTAAGCTTTCCACTGCTCTTTATACTCTTCATGAGGGATTAGAGAGCTGAATATATTTGTAACTCTAAATGGTACTTTCCATTGATCTTTTGTTTCTAATTTCTTCCCAGAGGTTTAATAAGCAGAAAAGTGTTGTGGTATGCATGGTTTTTACAATTTCTGTAAAAAAAGGAATTCCATTTCAATGAGTCTCCCAAGAACACAGTCTATTTTAACTACTGAGTTTTGCCATTTTTCATTTTTGCGAATTTGCAAGAAATACCAATGGAGGCAAAAGGCCCTAATAAAACTGCAATAGCTGAAGTTAATGGGCAGGTACTGAGGAGGGAAAGAAGAAAAGGTGAGGGATGTTAACTCTTGATAGCTTTAGTGAAAAGTTATGACAAGTCTTTACCAGTTTATTTCTGCACAGCTCAAACCTGCAATGTAATCAGTCCATCCTTATACTGCCAACACACCTACCTCCAATGGGAGTGATTTTTCCAGAAATGCCTCAGGACTTTACTGCAAAATCCCAACCACAAGGCTGGTATAATCTGCCACAAATTAAACGCATGATTTCTCATTAGAGAAGATAACTCAAGGGTCCTCGAGGTAGATTCATCTGCAGCTGCTGTATAGGTGCAATACAGCATTGCCCTCTGCTGGATTTTAAGCTGTCTACTCATGCAAAAGGTGCCTCTGGCTGAGCCAGAGAGGATGATTTTTAAACCAACACTGTACTAATTACCATAGGGGAATATCCTGCCACCAAATAAAGAATGAAATAGTGAATGAATGCTTCCTCCTAAGCATCTTTTTCCCCACTGGGCTAGCAGTGCTTCAGACAAGGGGCTGTGTTGGCTTATCCAGCCCTTCCCCAGCACAGCAACAGTCACAGACTATTATGCATCCCCCAGAGCCCAAGTACTGCAGAGTGACTTGCACACAGATACACAACATCTAAACAAGCCAAAACTGAATAGTAGGTGAACTCTGGCTGAATTCTGGTACCTACAAGAGTGGTCAGTCACACGTGACTGTCACATCCAACGGGGTGTTACCCAACACACAGCATTCCTGCTATATGCAACTTCTACCAACTTTTCTGGGCATCTCCTGATAAAAATTCAAGGGCTATTTCCAGTCTCTTCATAGTTACGAATACAGAGTCCATGGACTGATGGAGGATGAGTCTGTCAAGAATGAGGAAGGATCTCCTGCTTTTGACTGGGATAGTTTTCTTCCTAGTAGCTGGTACAGTGCTGCTTTTTGTGTTTAGTATGCAAGTAATGTTGATAACACACTAATGCTTACTTGTTGCAAAGTAGTGTTTATGCTAAGTCAAGGACTTCTCAGCTTCTCCTTCCCTGCCAGCCAGCAGGCTGGAGGTGCACAAGAAGTTGTGAGGGGACACAACCAGGACAGCTGACCCCAGCTGACTGAAGAGCTATCCCATACCACAGAATATCATGCCCAGTATATAAAATTGGGAGAAATTGGCCAGGAGGAGCCCATCCCTGCTCAGGGACTGTCTGGGCATCAGTCAGTGGGTGGTGAACTATTGCTTTGTGCATGACTTGGGGTTTTATTTCTTTTTTTATTTCTCTCTTTTGTGCTGTCTCCCTTTTCATTACAATTATTATTATTGTTATAAGTATTATATTCTGTTTCAGTTCTTAAACTGTTTTTATCTCAACCCATGGGTCTTACCCTCTTCCCAATTATCCTCCCCTTCCAACTAGAGAAAAAGGTGAGCTGCTGGCTGCATGGTACTTAATTGCCAGCTGGGGTTAAACCATGACAAAGAGCAAACTGGATGCAACACAATGATAGAAAGCAAATTTTTTTGTCAGTTCCTGCTTTTCATCATCTATAGTTTTCTGACTATTCCCTGTCTAACTGACTTTTTGGTATACCCAACCAAATGCACACACATATACAAGTATATAGGCACACTTGTATATGAAAATACTTATTTGAACACAGCTGCCTGCAATGGGTTAATTGTACTCATATGACCTAGATAAAGACAACAAATCCCATTTCTGTATTTCCTCAGCTATTATTCTTGCTGATCATCTAAAAGACACAGCAGGGCCTTCTGCATCCTGTAGCTTGATGCTGTACAGAATGGGACCCCATCCAGAGAATCAGGACATCTGCTAATTCAGACTAATATACAGGAAGCTAAGAGTTAGCAAAATGCTGTTTCAGATAAAAAGGAAGTGCAAAAAGAAAGCTCTTTTCCATTTATACTAATTTCCAGAGTCTACCCTTGCACTTCTTAAGTGGTCCTTTATTTGGTTTCTTCTTACTTTGCTTTTCCCACCATTCTTTCCCCTTTTCACTCTACCTTATTCTCTCATTTCAATCTCAATTTACCATTTGACTCATTTTTCCTCTTTCACCAAAAATACAGGCAGTTTATTCTCTCTGGAATACCTAGTCTGCAAAAGCAGCTGACTGTTTTTTTAAGATTCCCTAATATCCCCAGTTTTCTTAGGATTCCAACTCTGTTATGTCACTAGTGGCTGCGGTAGAAACCCACTTTTCTTCATGGGTGGTATAGTTAATAGTGATAACAACAACAACAATAAAAACTTCAGTTTCTAAAGATACTTTCTTGCTTCATTGCTTAATGAGAATATCTGCACTCTAAACAGCCCCTTTCAGCCTGTTTCTCCCTGCAAGGTATTCACAGTTCTCTGTGGGAGGCTTCTTCCCAAAAATAAATGTCATGATTTGTTTTCTCTTATCTTGCAGCTAATTAAATTTTGCCACCATAACATTTCACCTTTTCATTGTGCTGCATTTCCAAAGTATCAAACTGCACTTTGGCCTTTTCCTGCTTCTTTTTTTCTCCCTGTACTGCCATGCCAAGAGCAATGGCTGGGGTTTAATTTAAAAATTTTCAACCCCAGCCACATGAAATAAAAAAAAACAAAGCCTACATTGTTTGATCTCTAGAAATAAGTTAGCAACACAGGTCAAGGTTTGATTATCTGGTGATTTCAGCTTACAAACTGTGCAAAGTAGAAAATTTAACATTGATTAAAGGTCTTCATTGGTACACATCAAAGCATTAAGTGAAGTTGCTAAGAATGTACTGAAAGGGTGACAGATGGAAGATAAGAATTATATACACAGTAAAAAAGAAAGGTGATAAGGTTCACATTATCTAGAAATCAATTCTTAACTACAAAGTCTACCTAGATGCCAAAACTGACTTTTATGGACCAGGAAGACATTAAAGAACACAATTCACAGCATCAGCCCAATTTTTCACTGCTTTGTGTGTTTGGTTTTTTTTTAATTATCTATCCTCATTCAAATGAATAGGAAAATGATCCATTAATGTTTTATACTCACCTTGAACCAATGACTGGGCAACATGCCAAACCATAAAATCATTCTTGTAATGATGGGAGACACCTAAACATGCAACAATCCCAAAACAGTACCAGTCATTACCAATTGTTTTGGAACTCAGTGGTCACTACTGCCAGTGATGCAGATGATTGCTCCAGTTTAAGACTGAGGGAGTAAACCACAAGGCAAGTATTTCAGCAAAGTGATACAAGGTGCAAGGCAATGTATATAAAATTCTCAGTGTCACACTCAGGTGCATTTCCTACTTTACATTCTAAAGCACATCCATTCAAATGAAAAAAACAAACAACTGAAAAACAAACCCAAACACATTGCTGCTTAAAACATAAGTTACAAAGACAAACTTTACTTAAGACTGTTGTTGATCTTGGGGATCATGACTGATTGTATTTTTGATTAACTGATTAAATTGGCCTTTTTTTCCACAACAGTAGCCATTCATGCTTTATATTGGAAAATGCTTGGTGGTGATGATATATCAGAATGCAAAAAAACTTCATGTGACCACTGCCCTGTCCTGAACAACCATGGAGGAAAAAAAAGAATTTTCAAGGTTTTAGACGGCCACAAATATAATAGTGAAAGTACATCCCTGACACTCTTCATAGCAATGTCAGAAAATGAATGCAGGAAAACTATCAAATGGCTGATCTTCCTTTCTCTCCCAGGGTGTGGGTGTCCCAACAGGTCTAGGCACATTCCAAAGCAATATGCAGAGTCCCTGCAGGACAGGACTGGAGTGGGAGGACTCTGGCAACATGCAGCCTCCTTTTGAGTTAAATGTTGCCAATAGGAAAAGGGGGAAAAAATAGTTTGTTCTCTTTATAATTATACCCAATGATTTCATTTGGACATTATTGCCAACAAGAAGGTAGAAAAAGTGTAGTTTTCAAAATATCTTGCCTGAAAGAAGCAGCATATTTAAGCTTTCCTGAGACTGACTTTTAGTCCCTATCAGAGAAAATACCTATGAGGATTGAGTTCAAGTTACAACTGCAATAAGGCATGAGTAAGGTAGCACAGCCCAAGCAGAAACAGAAAGACTTACATTCAACTCAGACCTCGTGGCACCATAAATCCTTATGAAATTCGGAAAATGAAAGAGTAATGCTGACAGAAGGGCAAGGAACAACCTTCCACTGTCAAAACTTTCTGAAAATTATGCTATTTGTTACTGTTCATCACATGCCAAGAGAAAGCAGAGCCAAAACCTGTTTCATTTACAGACAAAGCTTAAAGTACTGGAAAATTTCATGCATTCATCATCCCTTCCCACCTCAGTTTCTACAAAAATAAAAATAATAATAATCTTTCAAAAAATCATGCCAAAACAAAGCCCAAAACATTCAATAGACCCTGCACTGGATCTTTCCTCATATTTAAAACTGCAAGATCACTCTGTAAGGCTGCATGCTTTAGAAAGTAAAAACCCACATTAAGTGAACTTGCTGCCTTTAATGAATGTGTGGATCTCACAAAATCCATTATTTTTTTCTGGCAATTTACTCTGCTGATAGGGTTAACCAGGAAAGTGCTTGCATATTCAGTCCTAAGGGACTGGTGTGTGAGACACCTAGATTCACAAAATGTGCATCTTTTATACCTCTGCTCAGTGCTCAGCAAGGGCTGATAACTTCTCAGATGGCAGTGAAGTTTAAATACAGCTAAACATCACTGCAGCTCAGCTCCATCCTGAGTACCTGGAATATTGGAAATCTCTGGCTTCACAGGGCTCATTCGGAGCTAACTTGTCTCATTAACTTTTTGCATTACTGTAGCCACACAATCCTCAGCAGCCAAGCTACCACTCAGTCAGCAGGCCTTTAAGGATCTCAGCCATACACCCTTCATTCTCCCTGGACATCATCAATCTCGATTCTCAATCCCACTCCTGAGCAATTAGCTCACTAAGGCTGAAGGCACCTTCAGTGATGCGTGCCAGCACAGGAGGCAAGGGTTCAAACACCAAAATCCAGCCCTGCCATCTCAGGTTTTCCCTTCTGGGTAGTTTGTGACACTGAGACCTACCGGCTCTTTTCTGCTTTTATATTTTGCTACAAAAAGAGAACCTGTATCTGTTTGCATAATGGATGTATGCATATGAAATTGCTTCTGAGAACATTCCAGTCTTTCCTTGTTCTAGCAATAGGAGAAACAAAATGACACAGAACACAGAAAGAAGACAAGTTGAGGAAAGAGGATGAAGCATTACCCTGTTTTAAATTCATTAATATTTATATGTTCATCTATGACAGAAAGGAGGAAGAACAGTTTATACTACCAAGGATCAAAACACCAGCTTTCTCATGTATGGATTCAGGGAGGCAAGAGGGAGCGTTCCCGCAGGTAATTAGCCCTGACTGCTAATCACATCAGCCAAAAGTGATGAGAAAATTAGTCTGATGCTCTTCCTAGATTCCCAGAGCAGCACTGCTGGTTACTGTGATGCTCTGATGCACAGCAACCTGCAATACATCCTCAGTACCACACGGACAGGACTGTACTGGCTGTAACTGCAGCCTGCCCTTGGAAAGGATGGAATACAGCCAGTGCCTCTTCTACCCCCCAGCCCTGCTCTACCCCTAGGACCATGTTTCCTTATGGGTCAGGGCAGATAGCCAGCTCCTGATTCACCCCGTTGATCTGCCCCCCCCACTACAACAGCACAAACCAAAGAAGAGCAGTAATCATTTGCTCCATCTTTTCAGAGTCAACATTTGCCTGTTTTGCAGTTTTCCAGAAAAAGAGAAAAGTCACCATTCTGTCACAAGAAATCCAGTGAGAAGTGGACAAGGACTTGGACTTACATTTGTCTGTATCCCTTGTCTACTAATTCTTCTAAATATATATTTAAAAAGCAAATATACCACTTCACTGCATTTTCACATGACCTGAGGTCTTACTCATTCCTGAAGGTAGAGAGTCAAGTCCTAGCACACAGATATTGCATATTCCACCTTATCAGAAACCTTATGAGAAGTTCCCAAAAGCCGACAGGGATGGCACAAAAGCTGTATGGTAGATACACTGAGCACAGGAATCAGTCCCAACTCTGTCACTCAAGGAAAAGACTCTGAACCCTTTCAGGGTAGAGGACTGTGTCACACAGATGGCAAAGGCCTAAAACAGATGGTACAAGAAAGGACTTGGAAGCAAATGACAGCCAGGAATGGGATGGGCCAGGAGACACAGGGACAAGCAGGCTGTGAATTGGGGAGGAAGGCTGATACAGAAAGTCTCTGAATATGAAGCTCAGCCCAGCCAGCTAGGATGAGGACACTGGAACTGAGGTTGTAGCTCACCTGAGAGCAGGCAATTAGTTTGTGTGCCCTGAAACTCAACAAAGAAAATGGAGAAAAAATAAATCCTCCCGAAGATTGTCTTCTCAAGCCAAGATGATGACAGCTTAATCATACTGGAACTTACTAAGTTTTAGGCTTTAAAAAAAAGCACCCTGTAAGATTTCAAAGGATGGAAACACAGAATTTAATAACTGTTACTACTAAACCTTATAGAATTTAAGTGAAAAGCAATTACCCGTAGATGTCAGACTTTCAACCGCTGGAAGATTGGAGTAATTTGATTTCCCCTCATATAAACATTTACATAAGCCAGAGGCTGTCAGGGGATTTAACCATGGGAGTTCTACGTCAGAAGAGTGGGATTTCCAGCATCTATTTCCAGATCTGTGACCCAGGCCACCCTCTTTCCTCTCACTCCACCTCTCTCCCTGCCACAGCACAGGCTTGTTGTAAGCAGCTTTCTGCCAGAAGAAGGTTGGATGATTAAGGTAACTACCTCACAAGGCTCAAGGATTATATCTTCATCTTCACTGACCCAGAAATAACCTTAGAAATAAAAAGCAGGACTCTTAGTGAAAAAGCCTGGAGACTGAAGGCAGGAAGGAACAAAACCATCCCAGGAGTTCAAGCCATTTCAGAGGCCAGTTGACAGCAGCAGACCATTCCAAGGCACTCCTACCAGTTTTCCTGGGAGCAATTCATCCTCACAGGTATCAGGGAAGCTGTATTTAAACAGTTCATGTGATCAGGACCTCTTCGCACCATCCAGACTGCACAAATCATTGAACCATTCCTCTGCATTTACTGGAGGTTTGGACTTGCCTCCAAAGCAAAGACAATTCTGATTTAGGTGGCTTCCAACCAAATTTAGCCTACTTTGGCTTCCTGGCTCCATTACCAAAGAAGACACACAGGATGCCTAAAAATCTTTGCAGTCTAAAGTATTACTTTGGTACAAACCACCAGCAGAGGAGCAATTTCCCTGCAGTTCCAGGCTGTCTTCCACAGCAATTAGGTCTCTTTGAAGGAGCAAGAACATTGTTCCTTCAGACACAGGACTTTATCAGGATGTCAGAGGCTGCACATGACTGAGACAGCAGCTGAAGTGGCGACGTCGCTACTCTTAGTTCCTACAAACAAAAAGCTGCTTCAGTACCACTTGTCCCTCTCTCTTTTAAGATAACACACAGTACATGCCCTTCTCCTCATCTCATCCATGCTAACAAGTTTTACAATCAGCACCCAGCCAGGTAGGGAGGCAAAAGTCCTATGATTTCATGTTCTGCCATGTCTGCTCTTCAGCAAGACACACCTCTAAATAAAGGCATGATTACTACAGCTTGCAAATGCTGTATTCCTGCATTTTGATCCTCAAAATGGCTTGACAGGAAAGAAAACTGCTTGTGCTTTACCCAATCAGTCCTAGTACAGCTTCTGCAAGGCAGTGTACTCTCACTCCTCAGACAGCACACAATTAAGTCAGCATCCTCTTAGCACTAGCTTCTCAAGGCAGAGCCAACATTAACAAGTGGGTTTGCTACAGAGAGGGGAAGAATATATTCCAGGCAGATACAAAAATACAAAGAAATTTAATAAGACTGAGCAAGGCAACACCCTTGAGGGTGAAACTATGAGACTGTCACATGAAGGAAAGTGTACCTGGAAAAGGAGGATCAAAGATAGCAGAATAGATAAATCCAGTCTCTGCAGCAAATCAAATTTCTATGCTTTTTGTCCATTGTCTTGGTTTTTTGTTTGTTTCAGGTGAGTGGAATAGAGGAATAACAGAACCTAAAACCCTGCTGGAGCAGATTTGTTCCAAACAAACATCTCACCAACAAAAGCAGATTAAAATAGGACACAAATCTCTTAAGAGGAAAAAGAGAATAGCCCTGCTTCACTGGCCGGTACACTTGGTACAAGTGGAGCACCTGAGGCAGCTCACAGCAGCCTTTCTCTGAGGTGATGCTGCACCAAACTCACCATCCTGCAGGTGCAGGGACACCTCCCATCAAATGCCACAATTACAAACACAATAGCAGCTCCCCTCCTATTCATGTGCTGCCAAACAGAGTCTGAGTGTGCTAAACTAGGCCAATATCTTCCTTATTAACAAAGAAACTCTACACTCTCACTCCCTCCTTCTACCTCTCATGTAAAAAGACCTCCTATGCCTTTATTCTCCATTCACTTTGTCTCTGGCCTATTTCTGGGGTCCCCCTGGCCTGAGTTTGCATACCTCTGAACCAGTGGCTGCTGTTGAAGTTTTGATCCTTTCTTTCCCTGCCTGGTTTAGCTGCCTTTATTAGCTGCAGCATTTCTCCAAAGTTAGAGCTCTTTCTCTCAGCAGTCTTTCCTTTAGTAGGGAATAATGAATATTACAGCTGATTTTCTTCCTCATCAAAGGAGTTTTAACATTTCTAGAGTTACCTTTGACTGGTAGGACTCTCACTCATTCAGTAATGTAGGCCTCCATTCTGCCTTTGCTTGTCAGTTTAGAGTATTTCTGCCAAATCAAGCTATTCCTTCCCTATCTTCCCTAGCCCCCAAAACAAACAAGCAAAAAATGCACATGAATGTCACACTTTTCTAATAACTTTCCCAGCACCTCATTTTTACCTCCTGTAGTTACTATATAAAGCCTCAATTCTTACTTTTACTCCATTGCAAAGATGCAGGGTTTGTGCAAATTAGTCTGAAAAATCCTGTGCTTCTTTTTCTACAAGTCCTTCATTATTGCTTTTTAAACAAGTGAAGAAATGCCTAAGGTTAAAAAATAATATGCTGTATTACTAGACCAATTACTGGCTACTACTGTCTTATGTATCACACATCAGTAGAAAAACTCCATGAAAATACAGGCTTGGAAAATAAAAAAGAATCATTAAGATTATTATTTTACAGGATTCCAGAATTCATTTTTATATAGGAAGGAATGCATAATAATAAAAAAAACACAACAGCAAGAGTCTGCCACAGTTGACTTTTAGCCAAGAACCCTAACAGCCTCCAGCAAAATAAATCCTCCTTGCTAGCAAAATAAAAACCTCAGCATCCTCCTCTACCTTTAACAGGTTAAGCTGTTCATTACAGCCCACAGGGAAGCTCAGGGATGCTAGTGAGCAGCAAAATAAGCAGAGAAAGCATAATTACAAGGAAAACCTTTCCACAAAGTGTCAAGTACCCTGAACGAGAAGGAACTGAGTCTTTCCAGACATTCCAACTTGACCTGGATGCTGAAGGCTTCTTATCATGCATGATTCAGGGCACAGAGAGACTTTTATAAACTTTTGTTGCTGATCACTCAGCACAGTTTTCAACAGCAGCATACTCAGGGCTGGAAAGAACAGCATTGCTCAGTCTGGGATCTAGGCAGGTTTAGCAAGCTGAGAAACACAATGCTGGGGGGGCAAGGTTTCCAAGCGGGTTCCTCAAGGAGTTTAGCAGCAAACATCTGCATTTTCATTTATTACAGAAAACTCAAGAAACCAAGCATGTCAATTTTTTTTTCACTCTACAATCAGCAGGCTTTCCTGCTAGTTCATCATAGCCTCAGGTCATCATACAGGAAGAAATGGAAAGCTTGGAGATGGAGGGATAACAGGTTCTGAAACTCAATAGTATCAGAAGCAAGATCCCACAACACTTGGCAACTAACAGGGAATTCTGCTTTGAACCACTGGCTCATCAGACAGAGGTGTGAAAAGGGAAATCTCAGCACAGACCTGATTACCACCATGATGAGACCAATCAAAGAGGGGATGTGAATTCAGAATGCAACACACACGGCATGAGGTGCTGGTGCCTCCTTCCAATTCCTCCCCTGCATAACCAACCTTCACAGAAAAAACATCCGCAAATGTCAAAATTCAGCAGGTTTCATTTTGGTTTTGCTCTTTCGTTGTTTTATGCTGGCTTTTATTTAATATAGGCATTTAGGAGTTTCCTAAATCAATGTGTTTAAAACACCTGAACTTTGGACGTTCAGAAATATCTTGATACACTTTGCTGTTTCACATGCTGTCTTCTGGGACACAGATTTTCACTCAAGGACTGTTTGTGTAATGCCAAGAAAACATCCCTCATCTTTGTGGGCCAAGTCCTCCTGGAACATCTTTGAAAGAGATTAAAAAACAACCTAGTGAAATGCCGAAGTAGCTGGGATTCTTATCTCCACTCAATTTCCCCTCCCATTTCTCAGAGGAGAAGGGCTGTTTACTTAATCAGCAGATTACATTTGTTGATCAAAGGAAGAGGGGAATCCTCCCCAGCTCACACACCCCATCCACATGCAGATTTTGGAGCACGGCCTCACTGAAGCACAGTGTATGGCAACACAAATGAACTACCCCTATATTAAGTCACCAGATGTAATCCTGACAGCAGCTCCAAGCTCTTGGTTTCCTCCTCCTCCTCTGATCTCTCTCTTTCTGCTGCCTCCCTCTCTCTTTGCTTTGATGACTTTGACAGCCAAGTTCTTGGAGAGTTACTCCAGGTTACAACGTGTCACCTTTAATGGAATTCAAAGCTTTAATTCAGAAAGTGGCCACTCTTGACCTCTGGCCCCACTGCCACCCACTCTGCCACCCCCCTCCTTTCTCCATTGCCATGGAAATGAATAGCTGAGCGAAAAAATGGGAGCAGGCAAAGTCTAAAGCTTTTCACAGAGCCCCCAAAAGAAAGATGAATGAAACTCATTCATCACTGAGCAAGGGACCCAGAGAGCAAGCCAGAGGCAGAGCAGGCAAGGGAGAGAGACAGCCTGAGATAGAAAAGGTTACCTCATGCAGGAAGTTATGTGCTTTGAAAAAGAAAAGCACAGGAGGTGTGAGGGAACATAGTTCACTTGCAAAAGCTACAGATTCCACCAAGAAAGATGCTGGTTTGGGGAGCAGGGGTGCTTTCCTCAGCCCCTTCCCAAGATAGAATTTCTTAACACAGGGTTACCAAGAAAACATAGAAATTTGAGGGGAGAAGGGAGAAATTCCAGAAAAGAAATCTCTTTGAAAGTCTGAAGGATGGACCACTCATGGAAAGGAAAAAGTATAATTACAAACAAAGCTGTGTTTTTGTGTTTAAATTCAGTCCAGCAAATCTTCTACTTTAGAGAGAAGTCATCATTCTCCTGATGCATACACCTGCCTTTCATCCCCATCACCTCTGCATCACATATCACATTGATTTGTCTTCATGTGTGCTATCAATCAAATTCCAAAGCCATTTGTAGCACTAGGGAGTAAAGCACTCTAGAGGCAATAGCTTAATTCAATCAGACACAGCACCGATTTTCCAGCGCGTTCCTCCAACTTCCCCATTTCTTACAACCTCACTACAACTGCAAAGAGCTCCTTCTTTTCAGAGCACCTGAATCAGATGCACAGTGAAACAATAATAATTAAAAGCACAGCCAAAGGACACCACGTATCCCAACGTCAGATGAAGGAAAATGTGCTACTGCATGCTGGCTTACAGAGCCAAGGGAGTTTGCTGATGCCAGTGACAGAGAGAAAGGGAGAGGGACAGAAAGGAAAGTCTGAAATGCAGCAGCTCCAAAGAGCTTAATTTGCCTGCACCACTTGAAAAAGAGATAAGCAGGACAGAAGGAAGGCAACAAGCTGTGACAAGTGACTCCCTAAACCCAGAATCTTTTGCAAAGGTATTAGATAAGAGTGCCATAGATTATAGTAGGATATTTATATAATTGATGACTTCCCAGAATAACCAGTCAAAATTCATCTCAAGCATACCAAAACTTAGGCAGAAGCCAGCAGGTCCTCGGGGATGGTTATGGGAGAAAAGCTGTAAAGGGCAGGTCTCAAAGAGGCAAATTCTTACCTAAGACTGCCTTCCAGCCTTATCCCATCAGAGAAATAATAATGCAGTTCTCCCTTTCAGTGAAGGCCAGTCCAAAGCTTACCCATTAAGCACAACTCAGAAGAGAGCCTACCTAGAGATTAAGTGATAACTCCAGGAGATAGCTGCCCCTTGCAGAGTGATTACCATTCTAAACCGTGAGATTCTTTTTCCTCCTTCCTAAAGCTAATCAGGCATGATTCTCTTTCATTCCTCCAATCCTTTTGCCACTATTTAATTCCTTTTTTTTAACATTCGAGTGAAAAGGTATCACCCAAGAGGCAGGAATCATTAAACTTGATTCAGTGTTAATTCAGGGAACTGGATGCCAAGCCAAGCTTCCTGGGAATGATGTTAGCACCTCTGCTGGCCACAGAGCTCAGACCCAGAGCTCACACTCAAGCTTCAGCTTTTGGTTAATCTGTATTACCCTCCATGGTGGCTCATACCCTGCCCCAGCCTGAACTACCCTGAGGATTTCTCAGGCAGGGAAATTCAGGCACACAAGCATTAACACTCCCTTCAGTGAATATACAATATACAGCCTGGGAAGCACAGTGAGAGGGAGCCAGTATCTTCACAAAGCTTTTTGAATAAAGAAAAACAGAATTGGCAGCTTGTATACAAATTAACTGCAACTAAAGCTGGCATTCTCCATTGCTTCCAAATCTCTCTTCCAAAGCTATCAAAATACATCTATCAAAAACAGAAGTAGGCACAGGTACCACTCCTTTTCACCTGCAGAATGCCCACTGTTGAGGTGTGCTTTTACTTTCATGCCCTGTCATTGGAGATTCAATCCCTCCAAACACACAAAGGTTTGCTAAGACACCAGGTATTGTCCATTAAAGCTGGTGAGGCACATCCCACTACAGAGGGATGCCAGCACTGAAGGCACAATGCAGAATTGCTGCTACCCCTCTGTGCCTTGTCCTTCTTGAGAAACAGCTCTGCTAAGGTGGAAAAGCTGCAAGCAATGCTACAGACCCATAGGCTGATGACAGAAGGGAGAGAGCCCTGCAACACAGCTGAGGGGGAAAGGAAAGAGACCAAGAAACCCAACAGTGAAGTTCCTCAAATCCTTGCCTCATCTTCCCCAGGCCCCTGACCTGCAGACCTCTTCCTCTCTCCCCACCTCCATGTAGCTTTGCCTATTCAAAGCTGGCTTGCAAGCAGAAAGAGATCACTTAGGAAAGGTTTTTGCTAGTTCTAAAAAAAACATAAATCACTGTTTATCCAGGGCATGGCAAAAGTTGATGATGGATGATGCTATTCCACACAGAGCAAACACACAGCTCTGGCATAACAAACTCGTGTTACTGTTAAGAACAGATATCAGTAATATTTTAGAGTTACCCTCTAAATGGTTCTTCTCTCTGGTGGCCTCAGGCTAAGGCTCTGAATTGTCCTGAATGAAGATGTCTCTGGTTGATTCCTGCTGCAGGGCAGCTCAGGTCAGCTCTGTGCTGCACATCTGTTTAACATAAACAGACAGATTTTGGAAGCAGCAAATTGTGCCACAAATGGCTCCACAGAGGTGGGAAGCCTCATTTGGTCTTCAAAGAAACTTCCTACAGTAAATTTAAAAACTTGAGTGCACCAAACATGAAGGACACCTGCATGTCATTAAGTGCTTACTGCTGAGCAGACAGCTTTCTGGGTCACCATCTGTTCATCAAGAGCACCAGCTCCTGGCTGCCTCTCCCCAGTTCAGTGCGCTCCAGGCTTTGAACTCTCAGCCTTGGCAGCTCACAATTACTCAAAAGGTAACGTGGATGGTTCTTCTGTGTCAGCAGCACAAATCAAAACACAGTGCCCCACGAGGGAACAATTCAACCAGGCACAGCTCAGTAAAGTCTGTTTAAGGATTTTAGGAGCTAATCTGAATAGCTCATAGTGTATTATGCCTCTGTTTGGGCTACCTACTGCTGCCCTTCTAATCTCATCAAGCTGCCTGTTTATCTGTAGTTATCTGGCTCAGGTAACACTATTGTGTGTGTTGTTTGAACAAGTGTCCTCTCCTGTGCTAGGAAGTTCCCTACCGAGGCAACTGCTCACAGAAGAAAGTTCAAAATTAAGATCCCTTGGCCTAAACAACACAATTTGTTGAAAACACTTTCTGTAGCAGCAGGAGGAGCTACCTGCATAAAGCTGGAGAATAAATATCTCACCACCTCTAGAAATCCAAATTACTTTCCCCCACAGAACCCAGGCTGGCCCAATAATGGCACTTCTATCCAAAGTTTTCAGCCTTAAGCTTCAGCCTCTTGGAGCTGAATCACCATATAGTTCCACTAGATCAACACAACCATCAAAACAGGCAAAATTAATCACATAGAGAAAACAAAAGGATCCTAATGGGTCTTAATGTTCACTGGGAAGAATGATCCTTGTGTAAAACAAAGGAAAACAAAGAGAACAGGGGCTGCTCTGAGGTCTGTGGAACTGATGTATAACCACCTTCCACATCACATGCTGACAACTTCTGCTCTCTTGCCCCCTGTCCTCCCCACCCAAGCTGTACTACACAATTTAAGGACTGGCACAGTTCCATATTCTCAGAGAGAGGAACAAACAAATTTTCCCATTTGGGAAAATCCTGCTTGGTATTTGATGTTTCAGAATCTTCTTAAATAAAGCCAGCAATTTATTATAGCTATAGCCAGTGCTCAGATTGAACTAGAGTTCAAAGCTGCTAAGCTTCTTCGTTCTTCTCAATGAGAGGAAAATCAGCATTTCCCTTGATTCTGGAAACAGAACTGGCTTATCCACATGACCAGAAAAGCATGTGGTGCTCCCATGAGCAAAGGAAGCCTACGAAGCTGACACCTCCTCCACCCCAACAAAACACAATCCACCTATCTCAAAAATGCATGTTTTTCCTCATTCAGATTCACCTTTCTAAGAGGCTTCATGTGGGTGACATTTGAAGAGAGGAAGATAATGCTTGGATGGAGACCTGCTGTGCCCAGGGACCTGGGTTTCAGGAGTGAGGGCTGTGGCCTGCCTGTCTGCTGTCAAGAAAATATCTCTTGATTGGAAAGGAAAGCATGCACTTAGCTAGCACTCCAAAAAGACAAGGTAAGCAGGAGAAAAAACAGAAAGAAAACAGAAAAAACTACCAACAACCAAAATATGTCTAGAAAGGAAAGAGTAAGCAACTCTCTCCTTTGCTGCCCTCCCATCATGGCCCTTTTAGTTTCTATGATGCATGTTTCTCTGCTTTTCACATGAGGTTTGACTCTATTTCTCTAGCTTTGCAGGAGCCAAGCTACAAATTGATATGATAAAGGGCAACACAAGAGGTGTGACTTGCAACATGTCACAGCCTTTGTAGGAAGCAAATTGGCACCTAAATTACAGTATTTGCATATTACAGTTAAAAAGAGAACTCAATTACTTGCTAAAGCAGGACACATTTGCTATCTTTCAAAACACAACTTCTGCTTCCTTGACCTGCCCACATTTCACCCCTGAGAAGCTGAGAAAAACTCTTCTGTCAAGACAAAATGGATGTCCTTATGCAAAAGCCCCAAGTTAGTTCCTTGTACCAATCTTCTGCTATCCACAACTCCACATTTGCCATTTACACTTTTTAAGATGAGAGATCCACTGCCTTCTAAGGAAAGCTTTTGTGAAATTATCACCCTGCCTTGCACCATCAACACTGTAATATAGTAAATTAGTTTGTAATTGAATTTTTCTTATCATAGCTTTCCCCAGCAAGTTAAGAGAGGCCTTCAGTACTTGTAATTTTTCTTCCCTAGGAAATATTTATAATGTGGTTATCTGTTCTTCTTGAGTTTGTCAGGCAGACTAAGCTCTTTAAGCTGCAGAGCAAACTTTCTCCAGGCACCAGTTTGCTGAAGAGTTTTTTCTTTCCTTTCATTTTTTTTTTTTTTGCATCTTTAGAAAACGTTGACACCAACACAGGATGCCTTATCCTGGTATCCCCATCATTACCATGGTCTGATCCTCTCAGGCATATTTGGTTTTAGACTTTTCTCCACAGTACTACATTCAGAGCTCATCTGCCAATTCCTGCTTCCTGTGACCCCCTAAAATCCTTTTTAATCACTGCTTTCCAGAAATTTCCACTACATAGGTTTCATTCATACATACAGAGATAGAAAGAACTAGAACATGCTGTGCTAAGCCACTTGCATCATTATTTTCAGCATTGAAACACGACAGGGAAAATGTCACCCAACCCTATGACACAGACTTAAGACACAAAAAGGAACAGGTGG
This sequence comes from Agelaius phoeniceus, assembly GCF_051311805.1. Taxonomy (NCBI): domain Eukaryota; kingdom Metazoa; phylum Chordata; class Aves; order Passeriformes; family Icteridae; genus Agelaius; species Agelaius phoeniceus. Next base: position 13,013,838 of record NC_135269.1, read on the forward strand.
AAAGAGGCTCCCTGCCTTTTCCTGACATCTTTCCCTGTTTCCAGAAAGGTAGAAAGAGGTCCTCAGCAGCCTCAGACTGTTAATAATTACTCCAACGCTCAGTTAGTAATGACTTTTGCAATATTTAACATTTTCCTTATAGACTAAAGTCTAATTCTTCATTAATTTTTAAAAGAAAAAAATTAAAACGTGTTTTCAGTCTTCAGCTTTAAAGGAAATTCTTGAAAGCATGACCATCGGGTTACATTAAAATAATAAAAACCTCTGCAGAAGGCCAGAACAAAGAATCCCATCGTTGTTTTGGATTTTCTTCATCTAGAGATTTTTAGGCAAATATCCCGACAGGAAAGGGGGAGGAGTGGGGCTGTCAGTACTGTATTCAGTGAGTATAATTACACTGAATTAGTGCTAAGGGGTTTAGAGAGAGAGGGAAAAATACTATTCCACAGAGTTAATATAAAGTGGGCTTTCATGTACATACAAACCCACAAGGAGCAAGCTACTGCCTGCTGAGACCCATTTGGGAGCCAAGGGATTGATCGGCCTGGGTCAGCCCTCGCTGCAGAGAAAAGCTGCAGTTGTGAATTACTGTAAGGCAGCATTCACATGATTGATGGGTTTACCCCCACCACCACATTTGTTTCAAAGATCCATTTTGTCCTCTGTGGCCACGGTGTGAATTAACCACACTCACAATGGCTGGCTGCGTTTCGCCAGACCGATCCAAGGTCCCGGAGCTCCTCGGAGCTTTTATCTCATGCAGCCCCTGCCACTGGGAAATGGGGAAGGGGTGCTATTGAACACCCAGGCTTCTGAGGAGACCAGAACATCAACCTCCTCTGCCATCACACTAGCCAGCTCACGCCCAGGGAAGTCTCTGAAGAAGCTCTGCCTCTGATTTCCCCTGCAATCTGATACTACACCCACTTATCCTTACATTCCAGGGGCCATAAGGCGTCATTATTTAATCTCTTGCCTTCTTAACCCAATATGTTTTCAGCAATAGATTTTTTTTCTCCTTTTTCCCAATGAAGAGCAAGAGAAAGCCTGAACTCTATATCCAGTAAAAGATCCAGAGACTCCACACAATTTGTGATGGGATTTCTCCTCAAGGCTCAGTAAAAGTAATTAGGATAGCAAAGAGAATGGGAGAGAACAATCATACATGGGCCCAAATCATGACCAGCTTTTAAAAATGTCCTGAAATGTTTTGAATGGACAGTATGACACAAGAAGCTGGAAATTTTTTAAAGCCCAATCACATGCCTGCTTGGGGGTTGACCCTCAGCATCCCAGGAACTGATTTTTCAGCCAGGGATAAATAAATCTATGTCAACTGCAAACTGCACTCCTCCCAATTCCCTGGAAGGTATTGCACATATGAATAATATTTTGTTTCCCTTTATGTGGTAAATACATTGCTTAAAAGAAAGGAAAACTTCAAAAAACAAAATAATAGCATTAAATACTATTAACTACATCAAGTTTGCTGCACACAAGCAAAATGTAATCTTCCTACACACAACTCTGCCAAAGCCTTTCACAGGGCATCATTTCATTTCTCTTGCCCTGGTCTTCCATCAAAACATGTCTAATCCTACAGCACTTCCTCTGTATTCACAGTCCTGCTCTAGCCACAAGGATTAAAAAAAAAAAACGATGCATTGTTACTGCAGTCCTTGGTGTCCCCTTCACTCACACCATTTTTTAATCACTACCTGCAGCATCCACTGCTCCCCACAGAGGGAGAGCCATTTTTCCCAGTTCCACCATCCCAATAGCTGTCCAAGAATGGCCCTGGAAAAAAGGGTCTAAGAGCATGACAATGCAGCTTGTTTTCCAATCAATGTTAGGCTGGGAGCTTCCCAGGATGTCCTGTCTAGGTTTGTCATAGCACATCAAAGTGCTCTCCTCAGGTTCAGAGCACCTTGCAATCAATCCTCTTTGGTCCTTTCTTGGACACCATCTTCATCTGCCTTTCTAGCTATGGTAGATGTCCCAGGAATCACAAAGCCAAATGTTTTGAGAGGTCTCTGCCTCTTCAGGAGCCTCCCCAGCTCCAAACCAAGCCAGCCTCCAAAGAGGCAGATGCTGAAGTTGCACCAAATGGGGTCAAGCACATTTTAGCCACTACACCCAGCTCCCACTAGGAAATTCTCACACCAAAACATGCCATAACTGAAAGCACACAGGAACTAGGTCAGTCCCTGTGCACCAAACAACTCACACAAACCACAGCTAGAGCTCAGCTGTCCTGGAGTGACTGGGTTAAAAGATGAACACTCAGCATTCTTGGCAGCAAATAGAAACTGCTCTCAGACAGTCTCCTGCTACCATACATTTCCAAATTTTGTATGTGCACATTTTATTTACCCCAAAGGACAGTGTGTTCCATGTAACAGTGAAAAACTCTCTCAGTTGCAGAGAAACTGAGTTGTCCAGACCCTTTTGACTTCTCCTGACCTCGGCTGCTCTGATTTGCCTCTTATACACACATGCTGTGTGCTTCACCACACTGAGAGGGAGAGAGGAGAATGGGATCACTGGTACGTTTCTCTGGGACCTCACAGAGCTGCTGGAAACTTGCAAAGCACACAGATGGGAAAGCACACCATAAGACAACATCATGGATGCTGCATGAGCTGTGGTGAACACCAGAGTCAGCACTGCTGTGCTAACAGGGCCACCAAATCCCATGGACCAATCCCACCAGACCAAGGTGAAGGCTCACTCCAGTCCCAGGAGGGTGGCAGTCCTTGTTCCTCTGTCATATGACAACAACATTCCCACTGAACTCTCATCAGCACACCTAAATTCTTCCCTCCCCCACAGATCCTCTAACCATGCAGTTCAGTGCAGTGGTATCAGCAGCTGGATGTCAAATAAAGGTGTGCTTTATTTACAGGTGTGCTATTCAGAAAGGCCAAGTTATTTCATTTCCAAAGCCTTTGCACAGTGGAGCACCATTTAAACCATTTTTCCTCAAGTTCCACCTAAACAATGATTGACTTTAAATAAAAGCTATTTGTTGTCACTCCTTCATTTGCCACGCTCAGAGGCACAGCGGGCAAATGTTACAAAAGCTCCACCTTTAGAAGCAGGAGGTTATCTGCAACCTCAGCTGGCTTCTGTCACTCCTGGTGCTGTGTGTGTCACAGCAAAACCTGTAAGGCATTTAGTGACTCACATGATGACAAGGAACACTAAGCCCTTGTGCCCATGCACAGCACCCTCCATAAAAACCACTTGAGCTCATCAAGATTAGGAAGGAGCTCTTTCTTAAGTCCAGCCCAATCCAGTTAACAGGCTTATATGGAAATGCTGAGAGACAGGGCTGACAAGTGGCAGTGCACCCAACTTGCAAACCCCAGTTTGCTAAAAAGGAAGAACGTGTTGGTGCTGCCCAGCTCAGGCTCACAATTGCCTCTTTCCTCTTCATATACTCCTTTGCAGATGTTTTTCTCTAAAGATATGAATTTAAAATTGCTTGGGTGATCTTTGTGATTACTAATCACTGTTGTAAATCTTGTTCCAGTAGCACAAAGAAAGAAAAACAACTGCTAAAGACAAGCCCACTTCCTGATCAAATAGCCTTTTTCTTCCTGCTCTTGGCATATGCTTGCATAAGTTGATTTTCTTCTGCTAAAAAGATGCTGGCATGCATCAAAATAGAAAAAAAAAATGCACAGAGATGTTTTGAGACTGCTTGTTGTGACATCAGCTAGTGATAAGACACTACTGTCCCATCTCTCATTCCATCTGTGCACAGGAATGCAACCTGGGGAAAGGGTTGCACATGACCTTCTGCTGAGGAGCAAGCACAGTGGCAGATGTCCAAGCCCTGCCCTCCCCACCACTGCTGAGCATGCAGGATAGCTCCAAAATGAAGGCTAAAACAAAAGCTTCCTCTCTTTCAAAAAAGAGTTGCTTTGGGATTACACAGTTAAAAGGTAATAACATTAAAGTGACCACAACCTCAACTTACTAAGATTTGATTTTCCATAATAGGAATGAGAAAGGGGAAAAGAGAAGAGAATAAACATCAATTTTGAAAATAATATAAATAATTCCAGGAGTTAAATGAAAGACATTTTAGAAGTATAAGCATTACTATGAGAAGTTAATATTAAAATAATTTTCTGTGAGATGCATGGAGACTAAGTCAGCATCAGATAAACTGAACACAGACTCGAGGGAAAATGGGTAGTTTGCACAGGACATTTCACTTCTGACAACATGTTTGTTTTCAAATAGTTATCCATTTGCCACAGCTGAAAAGCATCAGGGCAACAAATTAGATGTATATGGGTGCAATTAGCTCACATTTCTAATATCACAAATGGCTTCCTGGAGCACAGTTTGCCTAGCTGTTAATTTTAAAAAACAAAAAACACCCCCCCCCTCCACCCCCCCAACAAGGCAGGAGCACAAAAATTGTTAGATTATACAGCTAATCTAAATTACAATGAGCCTATATAAAAATATACATTTACTTTTGCATATATATTTAGTTACTTTGGTGGACCTTCAGATACTTCGGATCAGGCTTTTAGTTAAAATGCTTAGAGGAAATTCTTCTGAAAAGGCAAAAACATACAATATTGCTCACATACCAGCTAAGGAGGAAGAAGTCAGAAGGACAAATAGGACTTTTCAGGCTTTCCTGGCAGGGTGGTACAGGAGGGGAGAGTTTCCAACTGGAAATGTTGAGCTACGGTTTTGAGGGTGATAATATACAAGCTTCCAATTGAGACCAGGGCTGATCAATGTGAAATAGTTGGTGATCAAATGATGGCATCACCATTTTCCATAAAGGTGAAAGTGCCATAATTTTTATAAATGATTTCTTGTCAGTGTAACCAACTCACATGATGGCAGTTAGTTTGAAGACTGCAGAAGGAAAATCTACAATGAATAAGCCCCAAGCAATAAAAAAGAATTGATTAAGGAATTAGGGCTGTTTCTAGACTTATTTCTAAAGTGAGGACAGCAACAGTTCAGATACATTTGCATAGGATGTAAACATAGAATTCTCTCACAGTCATTTGAAATCTTCACACCACAGTTACTGCCTGATTCTGGTGTATGACTGGGAGGTCATTATCAGTGCTAAGAGAACCAGGTTTTAAAAATCACAGAATCTGGGAGTCGCTTCTCTCTGTTCCCTGAGAGCCATCCTTTTAAAAAGCATGCCAAGAATGACATAGATATTCTGAAATGATGCCAAAGTGCAATCACTGGGGATATTTCTGGTCAGTCAGATAAAAAAAGAAAAAGCAAACAAAGTTACTTCGCAAATGTAGTTTAAGAATTTATTCACTCACAGAATATCTTTAAGAGAAAGAAAATGGAAATGCAGCCCAAGTGAAACTAATAGGAGAGAACAACTTTGGCAGGTGAGATATAAAATGGAGATTAACGGGTCCGAGAGCAAGGCTGAAGAACAAGGAAGCAAATGCGTAGTGACAAGTAATAAGGAATTCCTTAAGCACACGGGAGACTGGAACTCCAGAAGAGCCAGTGGGTCCTGCAGACTCTCCTGATGCAAAGTCAGAGAGGGCAGAAAGAGAGATTGCACAGAAGTTAAACGGCTTCCCCTGTTTTCACTACAGAGCAGGGAAGGGAGATGCATGCCCCAGGGTTATACAAGTGCAGAACTGCCAGACAGAGTTAGGGGAAATAAAATAAAGAAAATGGAAAAAAGAAACTACTGGAGAAATTTGATTCCACTAAACTGCATTTCCAGAGCTGAGAAAAGTCAGTAAAAGGCAAGTGTAAACCAGCTAGCCTGAAGTGGGAACCCCACAAACTGGAGAAGTCTAAAAAAGCACATTTTCCACAATGATAAATCATAACCTACAAATGACAACCCACTAACCAAAAAAAGGGTTTCAAAAACATATCCTGGCTATTTTTTACCAGATGTAAATTGTTCCGATTTTCAAAGACTTTGAAACTGTTAGGAGAACTTTGTCATCTTGGAACAAGAGGTAACTGTCACATTTTCAATATTAGCCAAGGAACAGAGACTCCCAGGATAACAATAATAAATTTTTCATACAAAAGGGAGATGTTTTAGCACCTAAAGTCCTGCCTAGGATCAGTGTTGTAGAAGGCATTTGTGAAGTATCTGATAGAAAGAATGGAAAACAAGGCCACAAAACACACTGCCAGTGTAATGTGGTGTTAACCAACGGTATGGAGGTCCTTGTTCTCACAATCCAGGCAACTGGACAACAAAACACCAGATAAAATTCACCACAGACATATTGAAGTCTAATGGGGAAAAAAAAAACCTACAAACAAACTATATATATATATATATATATGTAGTTATTTATTTATCTGCTTCCACTATACACTACTGAACTACCTTCTAGACATCAAAAAGAAAAACTTCTGAAGACAGATGATGTCACATCCCTGTGCTTAGCAAAAGAGTCATTTCAGAGCTGACAAAATTTTGGAATTGCACTTCTAAAATTGTAAGCTGTAAAATGAAAAAAATGTTTGAATGTGGAAATTAAAATTATAGAATGCAGGGTTAAATTTCAACTAAGTGTGATTGCTAAAATAAGGGCATGAATTGTGAGCTTAGAAATAAAGAAACTGAAATATTCTGTTGATTTAGAACTAGGCATGGGGCTGTAAAAGGCTACTGAAAATGAGAAACATGAGAGAATGTGTAATATTTATGAAAGGTGACCTACTGCACTATTTAAATAGAAGAGAGATTAAAGAAGAGACAAGTTGAGGTTATGAAAATAAGGACATTATAGACACATGAATTCAAAATTAAGATTCAGGAAACCTCAGCTATTCAGAGGAATGAAAATTCATCTTCAAAACCTAAACAGATTGCTTGTGGCTTATCTGCCTAGGGGAAAACCCCTTCCAGATCCGTCCACATTTAAAGCCAAGGAAGATGAACACTACTTGCAAAGAGTTCTGAGAAATTCACAATCTGGTTTTTAAGAAATCCACATAAGACTGGTTTTACAGAACTCAACCCCTCCTCTTTCCCATCTTTTACAATTGGACTGAAGAGAGGGGTCCATGCCCAGGGAAAAGCCAGGCCTAGCTCACAGACTGACCCAGCTGCTGCCACAGAAGCACTTTCTGCCTTCAGTGGTTCAGCTCTGCAAGGCAGCAAAGCCGGGAGTGTTGCACAGGAATCTCAGCAAGGAAACCAGAGTTCACTTGGGATCAGCAGCTGCAGCTTGGAAGTTCTGCTACTCCAAAAAGTATTTAGACCTAGAATATATCTTTTAAACGTGAAGGAATAGAAGACAGATATAAACGAGATTAAAAAAATATCCCTTTCATTTCATACCAATCACACTTTGCATCAGGTAGTGAAAACCAAGCTTATTCTCCGCTAAGGGCACTGATCAAAGGCTGAAATGTTTTTGCAACAGAAGTTGTGATTGTAAAGAGAGAATAAAAAGAAAGAAAAAAGAAAAAAATATCAAAACACCCTGTCCTGTGAAGGAATTGAAAAGGACATGGACAAGTTTTGGGGGGAAAATAAAATAAAACTTCTATTTTTGTTCCATTCTACAATAATAGTAGGAATAATTGCAAATAACAATTACAAATTATTTCAACTACTTCCAATTATTTTATAAATAGACAATTTTATAATAACTTATAATTATTGCAACTGTTTAAAATGTTTACAAATACTACACTTAGATTCTAATTCTCAAAGGTATGCTTTGAAGAAAATTTTAAATGGATCAGGAAAGGATAAACTTGAGAAAATGCTCCTTGTTGCCCACTGCTGTATTCTACAGCACTTATTTCTGAGACACCATGACCATAAAAATGCCCTAATGATGAGCATGGACATCACAAGGCATCATGAAGAGCTTACTGTAGCTAATGTGCCTGTCTCATATGTAGGCTAAGTTCTTGGTTCCATTCTCTCAATGCCCTTTAAGTGCTGGAAGTGTTCAGTTACAAACTGGAATTCCACTGACCTGAAATCACAGATTCAGTAACACAAAAATTTCCATTTCGATGAGCCTTAGATTAAATATTTCAACCTCAATTTTTCTTGACTCAAGACAGATAATTTACACTTCACAGATTTCTCCTGCTCTGAGTTTTTTGTTTGTTGCAGTTTAAATAAGACAAGAAATTCCCACCCACAATTACTTGAGAAATCTCAGTTGGTAAAATCCCAACTGGAATCAGAGCCTTACTGCACATGCTGAAAGTGTCAATGCATAAAGATGTGAACTTGTCATTTACAGTACATGTTGCACAATTGGTAACTCTAAAGTTATCTAACACATTTTTTGCTATGCATCCCTACATTTTTTCAAGTTTCTCCCAGCAGAGACTTGCTTCTGGGGTGTGTGTAAAACATGATGTCAGGGCAAAGTCTCTACACATCTCTCTGTGTTCCTCTATAAAAACACACTCCTGCCATACCCACCCATCCTACGGTTGTGGTTAGCACAGGAAAGAGGGGCTCTTATTTAAGGGACTTGCAGACAGAGTCATAAATAATTCAAACTAAAATATAGTACATAGCAACTAAATGAACAAAGTAGATGCTGTAAGATGACACCTTTATTTTTTAGGCCCTTTTCTTGTGTGGCAGTATTCAACCTACCACTGCTTTCTAAAGCTCTCACCCTTTGGGAAAGCCGGTACAGAGATGCTGAATTTGGGCACAGAGAAGCAGCCAAAGAAAGGCCAGGAACATGTAGGACACCACACGTTCCACCACAAATGAAGGGGTGCTTGTAAATGTTAACTCTGTTGCAAAATACTGGAAGTGCCTATAAATGGTTTTGAAAGCAGCTTCAAAATAACTTTTCTGGATCAATATTATGAGTAAGAACAGGAAGTTCACTTTCCTATCCCTTTTTGAACTTCTGATTTTTTTTTTTCCTATCATGAAAGCGTGGCAAATGTTCCAGGTAGTTACAAACAGAGAGAGAAAATGTTCCCCTCTCTCCTGAATTTCTGATCTCAGCCAACTTTACAAAACATTTCAGATGTTAAGCCCAGCAGATTTCTCCCTTCAGAGACAAACCCAAGGGCTGATCACAATGGGAAGATGGAAGCCTCCATCTCTCATCAAGACAAGCACAGAAGCCTCACAGCACTAGGCTGTCCTTCAGGGACAGGTCTGGCCAGGGGTTATGCACCCATATGGCCCAGACCCTGCCTTGGAAGGGTATGGTTATCAGCATGGACTGATAGACTGATAGAAGCAGTTTATCTTGGGAAGTGGAGGAGAAACCCAGATCATCATTCGCTTGGCTCTACCAAAAAAAAAATAAATTAATAGAATAGCAGCTCATGCTTAAATAGGTCTCCAGAAATATACCAAGTGAAGCTGTCAAAGGCCCACGGTAAATGCATTGCTAGAAAACTTTTCACAAGAGCTTTCATCCCACCCACTCACAAAGGCCATGGACTGAACACATACGGTGTCATCAAAGAGTTTTATTTCCACTAATTATGTTAAACTTTTAAATGAAGTTTGCACGATCAAACAAAGATTTCACATGCACTTTTACACTTACTTTGTCTAAGTAAATCCCACTGTTCTCAGTGAGGTAACTCAGAGCCATAAAGATGCTCCAGCAATGCACAAGACACACACAGACTACAGCTCAAACTGGAAGTGATGGAAAGAAGACAATGGCACCTCTTAAAACACATACACCTATAATCCCAATGACCACTCAATATTAATGAGCCCAAAATACAAACTAAAACCCACGTCCCATTTAATGACAGACTCTTGAGCTAAACAAATATAAAGGGAGAGGAGCTTGCCTTTTCTTCTTTACCACCCCATAAATACAGTTTCCCATGGTATTTGCAAGCACAGCAAGGACCAAATTCAATGCAGATACCCCTTCTTAGGCAGCCCATAATCCCTGTCAGCTCTTTACAAATCCTCTGCTGGTGGATGGCCTATTTGGAATTAGTTCTAGAAGGAAAATGAGAGCAACCTTCAGGCTCCCCTGAACTCTGCAGATCTCTGGTCAAACTGGCCAGTGGATCATTGTACCATAACCAGCTCCCACATGGGTTTCTGATTTGGTTTGTGGGGGTTTTTTTTGTCCCTTCTGCTGCATAAAAAAGTCTAGAAGAGGAGGAGGCCCAGAGCACAGAACAAGTATGCTAATGCCAACTGCCATGCCAACAGCAATCACACACACACACACACGCCTGCTCACACGCTCCTGCCAAATAATCACTTCAGCAAACATCAACTACAGAGATTAGCAAAAGCGTCTGACAACGCGCAAATCGGACAAGAAACACGGGCTGAAGGGACAGCTTAGCAAAGTGAGGATTTACTAAGTGAAATGACATCAAGTTCCTGAATCAAAGCTTGCAGCATTTTTGGAAGACTGCTGAAAATCCTATCTGTTGGCTAGTAGATTTTTTTTTCCATCCAGCCGTCCCTACTGCGTATCAGCTGCAGCCAGACAGGCTGCTAATAAAAGCAAGTGACTCTTGCACAAAGGAAAATATCTTTCTGGCCTCTGGGAAGGCAGCAATCCAAGCAAACAACCAGGCACTCAGGTGGCACAGGCTGTTGGGAAGCAACCACGGCATCTCAGGGGCTTTTCAGCACCAAAAAGCAAGCTAAATCCCTACAGTAAAAAAACCCTACAGGTTTTCCAGGTGAAACCATCCTAGGCAGGAAAAGAACTTCAAATTATTCTGTTCAATGTGATGGGGGGGTGGAGGGAGGCTACTTTTAAACTTGGAATTTTTATTGTGCAAACTAAAGAAACAGAGTGTCTTTATACCAGATTTAAGGCAAAATACCAGAACAATCTATTATCTCTAATTTACTAAAAGATGCTTCACTTCAAATGTACTTTCAATGAAAGTAATGAGATTTTGTTTCAAGAAGCACAAGAAGAGTCACAACCATTTAGCAGCATAATAGTGCATTTGTGTCTTATTTTGAAGAATTTGTTGCCAAAACAAAGGAGGAGGTACTCTTTCTAAATCTTAGACTGAATTATATATTCCTTATTCTGATGAAGCTCTTGCTGAAGCATCAACTTTGCCTGAATTATGTTTGGAGGATGTGTATGTGTGCCTGGTTAAATATTAATCTCTTCTAGACAGGAAGAATATGATTTCTAGTGAGCTGAAAAAGAACTAAATATTGAAATGAAAGAAGTTTGGTTGTCTGAAAGCAAGATGTGACTTTGTAGCACCATTGCACAGACACCACCATATCAGAACTGCCATTTTTCTACCAAGGCTATTTCTAAATCAATTCCTATCATGCTTTGAAAGACAACAAACCTTCCTTACAAGATCTATCCCTTACCATCTGACAAAGTGCCTAAATAAGCATTACAGAAATGTTAAAATGGGCATTTTGAGACAATGTCACTCTTCCCACTGCTGCTCACATGCTGTAAACCTGCTAAAAAAAGAACACCTAAAATAGTTATCTTTAAAACTAAAGTTTTTGATACAAGAAATACCTTTACACAATGTATTAAGCACATTTTGGATGCTCCTATCACAGAAGAAAAGATGCTACAGACTGTGAGCCTTCTGTTGTTGGCTACAGATGGGTGCATACATTTGCATTGCACTACTAAGGCTCCTTTGCACTTCGAGATACATGATGTGTGAGGAGTAGAGCTAAAAAAATAAACACATGCATAAATGAATCTGTTGTTCTAGTGATCCAGTAGAAACAAGGAAGCCTTAAATGCAGGAGCCATATCATCTTTAAATGGTTATGAAACTAATGCCACTGTTTGCATGGCTCTGAGGGAAAAAAAAAAAAACAAGAACAAAACAAGTTCTGTGCCTGATATCCACTGGAACTGAATCTGAGAAGTTAATTCAGTTATTTCTGTGCAGGGACACTCTGGCTTCCACAGATCCATATATATTTACTGGTTGTGTCAATGCCCAAGGAATTCAATTCCAACGTACCCATGGAGTCAAATTATCTGGGTTTTTTTGCCTTTTTAATCCTTAGGGACAGAAAAGGCAACAGGTAGATGCAATTAGCAAAGTCAGATGATGAAGACAACAGCAGAGCTGTCTCTGTGTCTTAAAGAGCTCAGAAGATGAAGACCAACTTTGAGCTCCAGCCCAAGAAACAGCCTAGCTCCGCCTCATAGTCCTGTGCCCGTCTCCACTCAGCTGGACCAGCCTCCCTAAAATATCTGAGCATCAGGCCAGCTGTGCAGATGAGGCTTTTGGAAGGACAGCAGAGCCCATCCAATTTTGTCTTCCTTCCCAATTGTTCTGTCTGGTTTTACTCTTGAGAGGAGAGGTTTTGTACAGATAGGGAATTCCTCCAAAAATATTGCTTGAAGATGGCAAAAATTGTGTTTCATTTATGTGGTTAGCTGCCTGTCGACCAGTGTCAAAATACAGATTTAGACTGGGGTATTAGAGAATTCCTCCTCTTTCTCTTCCCTCCCCACAGCCATTTGATGATGGTTTCATCCACAACTAAATAGGGGATGTTTACAAGGTCCAAGCTATGCTGAAACTGTGTAGAAACTAATGAGGAAGGAAGATTTTTATAATGCTCTTGTGAAACATTTAATGAGCTCTGAAACAGTGCTGGCAGGCCTCAAAGGAGAAAGGCCCAGTTTAAAACTTTGCAGTTCACTAAATGGCAGTGTGCAGGAGCCCCAAGCACTATTTATTTTCAAAGACTATTTTTATCTGAAAATACCCAACTCCTGTAACCCTCTTCTGCTCTAAAGGTCTTTGCCCCTCTGTTGCAGCTGCCATGCAATCAGTGGCACTTGCCAAGCAATGTGCTCCTAAGGCCCAAAATAACACATTAATACATTTTTCTTAATGTAATGGAACTGGATTTTGCCTCAGATATAGTTAGCTCATCTCCTCACCTCCAGAGGTCATCCCCATTGAAACCAGAATGTGCCATTCTGGGAAGGCCAGGAAGGGCTCTTTGGAGTGGAGGGATGGTGAGGGTGAAAATCCCCTGGCTTTATCAGTAATACAGCTCTCTTTTATTACATTCCCACTCCCCCTTTTCATCTCCCACCAAACTGCCTACAGCTGTGTTCTCTCAATCTTCAGCCTGAAAGACATGAAAAAGCAGCCTGCAAGACGACTGCAGTTTTGCAAAAGTCACTCCCACACATACAGACAAGGAAGCAAATAAAGTTAAAAAATAAGAAAATCATCACAGTGCCATTGCAGAAGGTAGAGCCAGATATTTTGAAATGGCACAGTGGTTCTGTTCCTTGGAATAAAAGAAGGTGAGACATATTTGCCAAGAGTTAGGTGAAGACCCTTTCTACCATGGTAAGGTGAACCATTGCTGAAAACAAACTGAACTACTTTAATACCACCACCTGCAACAGGTCCTTTTAAATCTTCAAGGTCCTTATTTTTCACTTGCAAAAACTGTAGGAGCCTGAGGAGAGTCTGAAAAGTATTGATGAACTTGGCATCACAAGATCAGTTTTTCTGGCAACTCAGAACAAGAAAAATATTAAGAAGCAGATTCCATACTGACTGCCAACTCTTATTTAATGGGTTGGATCAAGCTCATGTTAAAGGCAGTGGGATTAAAGAGATCTTCAGCTGATGACCACTTCTGTTCAATCCAAAATCAACAGTTTGCAAAGCATATTTGAATTTTTAAAAAATTGATACGGTCTTTATTTAGAGCCTAAATACTGCTGACACAAGTAACAAGTAGTCAGCACTCTGAAATTTAGTGATATACAGAAGATGTGTCTTTTCTCATCTGGTTTCCCTGCTGCTCTGTCAGTCCACAGAGACACTGCCATACCATTTCTTATGCAACAACTCTGCTCTGTGGGTTATTGTAGTAAAACAAAAACATCCACACTACAGAAGACATTGCTGGCTCCTCTAATTCCATTTTTCCACAGTGCTTCTGCTGAAGAAATTGATGTCAGACAAGTAACTCAAATTTCCCCGAACTCCCCTCAAACACACATTGAGCACTTGACAATGCCCACTTTTCTACTTTCCTCCCCACGGCTCCACTGGAGAGGACCCTCTGTGCATTCAGAGCAGCACAATGAAGAATGATTTCCAAAGCATTAACTTGGAGCCATTGAGGCTTGGATGTTTTCAAAACGACTCTATTGTGCTCAAAGGATTCTAGACTACCCCAGCTACTCTAGAAGAGAGTCTTTTTCCCCTTTCTCAAAACATCCATCCCTTGAGCCATCCCTGGAGTGCATTGTTGGGGCCGATTCCTTAGTGCAGCAAGTTCCATCAGTCAAAGCTCAACAGATACAAATAATATCAGGATATGGATATAAATTAGTGCGACAGACCCTAAGTAGTTTTGACAGGTTTGGTAAGTATATATAGCGACACAGAATGCTATTCCTGCTGTCAGACATCAATATGTAGACAGAAGATTGAGGGCACCATGGAAACTCAGTGACATAAGAGTGGTATTGATTGGATAGAAAACGAGGCTGCAATTTAAGCTTAAGGCTGCCAGAGATGCCAAGAATGGAGAATGACCTCCAGCAGTGAATTTTCAGCATAAGCTCCCTGTGAACAAGGCAGTCCAAGAAGGATAAATCAGGGACAAGCTCACCAGGGATATGGCTCAAGCGAGTGTGGCTCCCCTAAGCAGATGAGAATCACTCTGTGTGTGCACGCGTTACAGTGACCTACTTCGTTCAAAGACAGCATTTTGTATGGTTTATTATGGAGCCCTGGAACAAAGAGATTTCCTCAATTAAAGTCCTGAAATGCATCCTCTAAATGAAAATGCTTTTGATACACTGACCAGCAAGAGGTTGTAAATATCCAAGCAAAGCATACATTGTTAAAGAGCAATTCCCACAGAAAACGCCACAGTTGGGAATGTAGGTAATGAGGGGGCCTGAACAGAGCAGAAGCAATGAGCCATGCCAGCTCCATCCCTAATGCCCTGGTCTTACACTAAAACACTTGTTATACCATAACACTAGATAAATTGTATTTTCCTTGACAAAAAAACCCAACACACACAAGCACACATACAGAAAAAAAAAAAATAGTATGAGTTAAATGAGTGCATTTGCAGAGCTCCTGTAAAGAATTATTTCTAATTGTTATCTAAGGAGTCAGGAATAAGCATTCCCAGAATGATCAAGAAGAAATAGAGGACATGTCAAGGAAGTACCTTGCCAAAGCCATGACCGCTGGAAGTTCACTAAGTAGTAATATTCACATTCGTGGCAGAAAGATTAATCTACGCAAAACATCCACCAGTACAGCTGTGTCAGGAAGAAGATAAGCCTCCAAAGTGTCCCCAGTGTCAGGCATATGGTACCGGGATAGCAGCACTATGTTTTGTAATCCTATAGTGAGACAAACCTTCTGCTGGCAAGGATGCATCAGCCAGACTGCATCTCAAAGAACTGGGGATAGACATCTGGATAACTGCAAAAAACCTGTTTCTCTTCGGCCACTTCTACACTATAAACAAATATTTACCATTTGTAAAAGAAAGGTTTGTTGCTGGCTTCTCTTTTTCCCCACCCAAGAGCTGACTCGAGTAAAGTCAGTGAGTTTCTGTCCTTCAGTTTCACCCAAAGCTTCATACATAAAAAATCACTGAAGAGTTTAGCTCAGCCTGGAGACAGGAGTTTATTAAATCTCCACTTTCCTTCTCTTTAGCAAAAGTTGCTAAATTATGCAGCAGGAATTGGCTTTGCTGCTTTTACGGGTCAGTTATGGGGGTTTGGGGTTTTTTTTTTAGTTTGATGAAGTACCCTCTCCATGCACTTCCAAATTTTCTTTCCTACAGCAAATTAACAATTTTGTCACAAATACACTGGTTCTTTTTTCCCTTCAAACTATGTCTCATTATCAAAAGTTTAGATTTTTTTTTCTTAATTCTTTTTCTTTTTCAGGGAGGAAACTGAAACAAAGAAAGCAAAACAAACAGAAGCATTAACTTTGTTTTGTAATCAGCTCAAGAACACTGCTCAGAACACATAAAGCCCCAGGTATTTCTCTGTAACAACTTTTACTTTCCTTCTCTCTTTCTCTCTCTCCATCCCTTCCCTCCTCTCCCTAATATAGTCACTTACACACATCGTTTATTTCTTGTTCAAAAAGTTGAGCTTTGCTAAAAGCTCAAGAAAATCAGTGCCCAGAGGGAAAACAAGGAAAGGACACCAACTCAAGAGCTGATGAGCCACAGGTAAAATGTTCCTCTGCTACAATACAAGTCACTGCAAGCAAACAGGATCTAGTTAAAACACCACCTCCCATAGCGGCAGGGTGATGAGGCAGAGAAAGATTTAACTCCTGTCAGAGACGCTTCCCCAGGGCTCCCAAGAGCCAGCCAGTCTCTCAGGTGTACATCCGAGGAGCCAGCTCCCGAGGGTGCCACCAAGTTAAAGTGCGGTGGCCATTGACCAGCACGGCAAAGCCACTGGCAGCGTGGAAGAGAGGTGCGAGAGCCAAGTGGAAGAGGTGAAAGGAGCAGATAAGCTCCCGCAGGATGAAAACTACCTCTCCCCTAGGAAAAGTTGTACTTTTTAAAAAGGAGAGAAGAAAAGAGGGTAAGGAGTTAGAAGCACCGAGGCTGCAGACCATGAAACACTTGCAGAATAACATAAACGTTCAACAAAGAGGAAACTGTGTTTTCACCATTGTTAACTCAGATTTTCCCCCAGCCTATCCCTCCCGAGGAAGGAGAAGACACAAACTAACGACGGCACTTTTAGATAGATCTATGACCACTTGCTAGATTTAGTTGTTTCACCAGGAGTAAATTAGTGATAAGAAGGCAAAGTCCCAAGAAAAATATCAGCCGAAGCGCTCGGTCTGACGGCACAATTTAAACTCCCGAGTCGCAGCCGGGACGTTCCTGGCACAGGGTAACTGGGACCCGCAGGGGGTTTGCGCTCCGCTGCCCTTTTGTCCTCCCGAAAGGGACCTGCCCGAACCCCCCTGCCGCCCTTCCCCGCCGGCTCCCGTCACCCACGGCCACCGCTGTCCCTCGCACCCTGCGCTGCCATTTAAACGCTCCCAGGGAGCGAAGCGCGGCGGGAGCGCTCCCCGCCCGGCACAGCGCGGCCCCGTCCCTGCTCCTGGGCACTCCCAGACCTCACCCACCACCTCAGCTCAGGTGTCCCCTCAGGTGCACCCCGGAGTGTTCCGGAGCCGGGGCGGGGACGAGGGAAGCGCTTCCCACCGCGCCCCGGGGGAACAAGCGCTGGAGGAACCATCCCTCGGGAGTCCCCGCCGCTGCCTCGGACTTACTTGGGGCGGCAAAAAGCTCTTCTCCCGCAGCGGAAAGGGGCGAGCCGCGACCGTCCCCGGTGAGCAACGGCCGCTTCTGCCGCCGCGCGTCCCTGCGCTCCTCACGGAGCTCCGCCGCCTCGCGCCCGGCTCCGCTCGCTCTCCCGCCGGAGCTTTCTCGCCGAGATTTTTATACTGGAGGCAGGGAACCTGATCCGCGCCTTGACTCGGCGGAGCCCGGGCTGCGGTGAGGCGGCGAGAGGAGGGGAGGCACGCGGGCGCCGGGGCAGAGCGAGCGGCCGCGCTGCCCCCTCGTGTGATGCGCAGGGGCCGCGCCCGCCGGGCGGGTCACCCGCGGGGCAGCCTCGCCCCCGCCCGGGGCTGGGCCGGGCCGGGCCGGGCCGGGCTGGGCGGGAGCGGGGGCGGGACCGAACCGCTCAGCTCCGCTCAGCTCCGCTCCTTTCCCTTCCTCTCCGCTCCTCCGCGGCTCCCCCGGGAGCTGCTGCAGCGGGGCTCGCCCGAGGGTCCCTTGTTAGCCCGGGCGGCTTGCCCTCCTCTTCATCACCCAGGGAGAGGGAGAGGCACCTCGCCCTACAGCCCGCCCTCAGCTGCTCTGGCAGGTACAAACGTCCCCCACAGCTTTTTGCCCCGATCGCCTTTGGCTGTCAGAGTTTGGAGAGCTCTGACTTCGGCCTCGCTGGCTTCCAGCTTGCCATTTTGACCACGGGAGTGATAGGCTGGAAATACTGCTCGGGAAATAAATAAATGAATAGAAAATAAATAAATTTAAAAAGAAAGAAAATAAATAAATAAATAAATAAATAAATAAATGAAAACCCACAGCCGACCCCTTCTCTCTGCCAGCCCCCCCCCCCCACCCCCAGCTTTTAATTTCAGCTTGGCCTAAAAGCACGATGAGAACAACTTTTGCCATGCCATTTCAACACTTTGGGTCGCAGTGGTTGCTGGAGCTGTATCAGGGCTTTCATTTAGGAGCAGGCTTTTCCAACTTTTAGGTTCATTACATCCACTGAATAAGAGTGTTCCCCAATCCACAGCTTAATTTAAAACTACATGGACTTGTTCCAAACTCCAGGCAATTTCTGTGTAATGCCCTCTCCCCAGAGCAAGTCTCTGCCTTCACTTGAAAGACTGGGCCCATTCACTGCTTAGGTCTCAGCTGGGTTTGCAGCTTGCAGCTCCTGCTCCAGGTTTGCACAGAAATCCAGTTCAGATTCCCCTCCTGTTTCCAGAGGAATGAGCTAAAAAAGTAATTTGTCTGGCACCGTGCACATTGCATCATCTAACACCTACCATCTGTGACAATGAAAAGCACTGTACAGCCAGTCCCAGAGCGGGCAATTGCACTCACCTGGAGTCCTTCTTAGTAAAGTAAACTAACCCTTTCCATCCACACCTTGACATCTTCTTTTCATCACACAGTTATGTGCTCAGTCCTGGCATGGCTGTTCGGGATTTGCACCGCCAGCACGTTTAATGACAGTGATGTAATTTAAAACAACAATTTTGATTTGCAGTGTAAAGTGATGGCTTGAGGTGGAGAGAATATCCTTCCCAGCAGCTGGATGAGTGGAAAGGAGCACTCAATGGCATTTGTGTTTCAGAGCAGGCAAGGCTGAATGAATGCTTGCTAGCCAGCTTGCACCTTCCTGAGGTCTTCTCAGTGAAATCCTGGCAGCACGGTGCGAAGCACGGCAAGCACCTCGAGAAAGAAACTTTCCATCAAAAAACACCTGGTAGTGGTTGACACTTTGCAGACCCAAGAAATTCTCCATACAACCACTGTAACACGTTTCAGATGATCAATCCTTTCTGAGTAACAAAGTAGGCAAGGGAACAATGGCTCTAAGTTCACCTTGATTGAAACCAAAACATCAGATTGCATCAGAATGGGCCAAGAGGTTTCACAGAAATCTGTTAGCCAAAGCTCTGCAAGCTTAGCATTTTCATAAAACAGTGGAAACTTTGCAGAAAGGAACTGCTTTTCACAAAGATGTGCATGATGTTAGAAGCCTCATTTGGCCTCCAAATTTGGAAGCAATGTCAAGAGTTAATCTTCGACCAAATTTGCTCCCAGATTTTCTCCATACCTAGCTTTTCATGGCTCCAATGTTATTTTCCTGAAACTGAGTTTACATGCACGGAAACTAGTTTTGTGTGTTATTTGACTCAGAATCTCCAAAATGAAACTGCTAGCAAGGTTAGCAGAGTTTCTCAGGGGACAGATCATTGTTCGAAGCACCCATGACTGAAAAAGGGAGTGTCTCACTTTTTGATTGCCAAAAAAATCAAAAGGTTTTTAATGTTTATATTATTTGTTTCAATGGAACCTTGAGGCTTAACTGAGGTTTCCATTGCAACAAGCACTGTACAAATACAGGAAAAATATTCTTTGCTCCAAATTGCTCACTCTGTTGGATACATTTGATATTAATGGAGCATAACCCTTGAATTTCTTGACTGAACTTTTGCTATTGAGACAGAACCTGTTAAGACAGAGAAGACAATGAGACAGTGAATACAGCAGTCTTGAGAGGACAAATGTAACTTCTTTTGCCAAGAAAAAGGTCACCAACTATGTTATTCACAACCTCAAATGTGCCTGTGGCACTGGTTCCCAGTGTAGAGCAGCAGTACAGCATGGAGAAAAGGGATGAATGGAAGATAAGCTATGACCATTTACTTTCACAGAGATGTTTGCTTTAATAAAAGGATATTAAGGTTGGAGAAGCTTATCTCCAAATCTCTGCTGTTTTGTCTATCCTGAGTTTTTTCTTAGACAATGATATAATTGCTGCATGATCTCTGGAACTGCAGACTAGTCAACATTTCTTGTGACATGTAGGAAAATCCCTACTGAAATATACTTTTCAACTATTACTTTTCTACTCAGAACACAAAGATAACTGAGAAAAGAGACTTTGCTCACAAAGATTGTCAGGGATACTTCTCTTTAAAATCCTTAACATTAGTTTACAGCTGCTGGTTCCACTCAAAAAACAGTGGTGAGAAATGGACTGGCAGTTGTAGAAGTCCAGTTTCTATTTTCACATATCCTGTTTGCTACCTGAAGCAAAAATGTACAACCTAATGAGTGAGACAGAGCTGAAATATCTCTTAAAAAGGAAAACTGAAGGTTAGGGCCAAAACAAGCTGTAAAAGGACCTTTGATTGATGCCATAGGCAAATGGTCTCATAAGCAATCCAAGACTATTAGATCCTCATTAGAATCCCAATCCAATCAGTAAAAGTTTATGACAATATTGGGGAAAGAAGCTCCCAACTTTAGATACAGTTTTTGCCAAAATACAAATAGCACCCCATAATAAGCTCCCTTTAATTAGGTGTGTTTTTCCCTTTGAAAAAAGGATTAACACCAAATTTTCTCTTTGGAGCTTGGGTTTTTTATTACTCTTAGGTAATCATTTCACAACCCACCTGAGGGAGACAGTTGGAACTTCTAACAGCAGTTTGCACATTTTTTTCCAAAGATGGCCTTAAAAATTCTGACTCTAAAGTTCAGAGAGCAAGTCAGAGGACAAGGCTTTATGCAGTTTTCTCTCAAGAAGAGCTTCCCTGTTTTTGGTCCCTCTGCTGAGCAGGTTAGAAGGTCAGCTGGAGCTGAGCTTGCCTTGTTTGTTTCAGCTCCACTGTAAATATCAATTTCTTTCCCCGCTCTCCCCAGCCATCAGCAACAGCAGCACCAGGAAAATGTAACATGATTCCAGGAAAGCAGAGAGGAGAACCACACAACAGTTTAAAGGTTTTTTCACCTTTTGCTCCATTGTTGTTCCCAAGCTATTGAGCTGCCAAGCCCTGGCAACTGAGTGCCCTGCATCCCGACTGCTGTGCTCAGATCAGATTTCCATTAGGGATACTGAATTATTTAGTGAATGCATTGAGGATTGAAATCAACTACTTCTGAGCTGTGTACCCTCTCACTCTATCTTTCATTTCAAGCCTGCACACTATCATCACAGAGACTATCAATCTTATAATTGGAGTAGAAAAATCCATGGAGTTCAGAAATAATAATTCATACCTTACTCTCTAACATTAAAGTAATCCAGAGTATAAAAAATCAGATTTCCCAGAGGCATGTGGAAGACGACGGCAAGAGCATGAACCCAGAAGAGTTATTCTTTCATGCACATATGCTAAAAACTTAAGATATTTGAAAACAAAGTCAGTGGCCCAGAACTTGATCTTAAGCTTCAGTCACCAAACCATGAATACATGTCGTAACTTTGCACATTTGACTGACTCTATTTTCTACAAGGGGATTAAAGCTCTTCTGCTCAAAATTATTCATGTGCATACATCTGCATGCTGCAGTTTGAAATCCACAAATATAATGCAACACAGCAGGCCTTTGCAGATCCCCAGCATTTAAAAGGCTGCTCTTCATATGTTGGCTTCTCTCACCACTTTCTTCTTTTGTTTGTGCTGGCAGTCCTGGGAATGGAAGTCCTACATATCCAGGATTTGAAGTCTACTGCATTAAAAATAAAATACCTTAGCTATGATGAAAAAAAATGCTTTAAGTACATGATCACCTTTTTTTTTTTCCATAAACAAACATGTTCATTTCATTCTAGTTTTGCAGTTTAAGGACAAGTTTAAACCAAAAGAGAATGGCATTTTATTATGAAGGGCTGAACAACAGCTACCACTTCTATTCTGTTTTCTGGGGGTTTTTCACTATGCATTGTAAAACCAAAGCAAAATGCAGAAACAACATGTTTTTCCTTTGAGAATGAACCAATAAAATTGACATTTTTAATTGATTTCAAACTTATGGCAGACAATTACTCTACAATTAGAATGCAAATTTCCCTTTCAATTTCTCCTAGGAAGAACCTGATTTGCTAGCACCTTTTTTTTTTCTTCACAAGGCACTATAGCCACATGCCTAAATATTCTATGAAAGGACTAGCTCTAGAAGTAGAGAAGATAGCATTTATAATTCCACCAAATCAGTCCTTGATGCTTCATTAAGGCAATCAGCTAGTATCAGACACAGTACTAAATAGCTTTGCCCTGGGCACTGGACTGAAATGGTCAATTTTACTCTCTGCCAAGCTAGCAATAACAGATTAGAGGCTCTAACTCTATAGCAGGAAAGTGATTAGAAAATTAGAAGTATTCTGATCCTTTCCCTATGAGCTAAATCATGACACACAGCATTTTCCAGTTAAAACTCTAGCAACCACATTTTGAAATACATAATCACTAGCTTGCAATCCAATTGTGTCTATATAATAAAAAAAAAATTTCTTTCTATATTCCCTTTAAAGTGAATTGGTAGTGTTTTGGGAGCAACCATCACAACACCCTTTGCATCCACAATATGGTGCAACCAGCACAACTCTGAGCCCCTGAATGTATGAACAAAGAAGAAATTCCACTTACCAGAATGTTCTCTTGCCTTCTGATTTGTCAGTTTGTAAAGAGTTCACCTGTGTAATTATAATGATGCTAAACTTCACATTTAAAGACAAATATAAGTGGTTTTAACAAGTTTTTTTTTTATGCACAATCAAATGATAAGAGTTCTCCTTCAGAAAAGACAGCTAAATCCTTGATTACAAATCTGAGTGAAATCACAGCAAAAGAAGGAACACTGAGAAAATAATATTGACAAATAATTATCAAACATCTTCAGAAACACCATTACTGAGAGTTCTTTATAGGTGTTTTTCCCAAGACTCTGGTGGCTTAGTTCAGCTTTCAATGGTTACAGTACAAGCTTGCACTTGCTAACAGAGGGGGTTTTCTTCACTTTAGTTAGTGGCAGTCACTGTAGTAAAGGCAAGCCTGCACTGAGACTGACAGTTGTGGAGGTGACGGCAACTCATCCATTAAGTAGGACATAATAAAATTCAAGCCCTAAAATGGTAGCTTCTGAGGATGATAGGGTTGCAAAGCACTTTTAGAGCTAGCTAAATAGGTAGATATTTTCCCAAGAGAATAAAATAAAAAGTAATATTGTGTAAAGGTTATGTAGTACTCTTTCCCTGCTACCATTTTTTTAGAAACAGCTGTGGCAAATGGGAAATTTGGGTGATATCACATCCAGAGATAACAAGAAACCTACATAAAAGTCTGTTGTTAAAAACATAAGAACTGGAGGACAAACAGCTATAACCTGCACATGTGCAATACCTCATTAGTTAATGTAATGGCCAGGATTTTTTTGCCCATAAGAACAAAATTAGGTACATCTGTTCTTAACTTACTGGCAATTTCTTGCTGGAGATTTGAGCCAGTTGCATGGCCCTCATAAAGCACAATCCATCTTTGATGGAAACTCCTGTGGGATGCTGTTGGCTTCAACGTCAGCTTGATCTAGGCTTTCATGCTCAGGAGTTTAACAAAATGTGGCATCATCATTCACAGGCCTAGACCTGGACTGGCTGGTATTAAAAAAAATGTGCACATTAAAACCTTTTAAAAACATTAAAAATTTCATTCTGATAGCAAATTATGGGGATTACTGTGGGCAACGCTAACACTTCTTGCTAAATGATGTCAGTTTTTTCCCCAAAGACCTGGTTCCCAGCATTATGTGATTGCTTTAGACATGCAGTTTTCACTAGTAAAAACTGCAAACATAGGGGAGAAAGTCCTGGTTCTTCCACTTATGCTTTATGGGAAAATCTCAGAATATAAATATTAAAACATTGCTAAAAAAATCCAGAGTCAAGAAAAATTCTCAGAATATGTGTCAAACTGTATATCATAAACTTCTATATTATAATATATAATACATATAAATGTTTAACACTTAGAGCCTTTCTCACAAGAGTTGGTGGGAGTTTTTTCACATTTTTAATTCTTGGAACCGTCAACATAGTGAGAAAGACTTGATAAAATGGCCACACGAGTTGTTCTTTTGGTTATTTCCTCTGGTACATCCTTCTCTTCAGTAGTTTACTTTACATCTTGGGAATTTGAAGGGGTAGAACACAAGGGGAGGTATCTTCCCATGCAGAATAATTTCTGACTTCACTTTAAAAATCCTAATTTTAGGCTTATTTCAACAAAACCACTACAGCTATTGCTTGTAATAATTTTGCTTTTACCGTTCATTTCTACAGTGAAATTATGAAGGTTTTCAAAGGAGTTAGGTATAAGCAAAGATACTTGGTTCTACTTGGAGGAGAGGGAACAATCAGGGTAACCCTGTACCATCCACAGCTCTTCTGGTCATTGGTCTTATTATTTCTACCAAGAAGTGAATAAGAACAGGGTCTCATCCTGTTTTCTAAGATCCCTCAGGTACTTTAGGCCTTTTGAAGATACCATGTTTTTTTAGTAGTATTTATGCCATGTTTAAAACAGAGGAACACAATCTTAGCTAAGGTTCCCTTTGTCCTAATTTTAATATTAATGCTAATTAATTAATATATGACATTATTGATGAAATTATATTCAGAACCTAAGAGAATATATGTACTTGTAGTTCAGTAGCAATATTATTGCTTTTTCAATTTCCTTTTCAATGCTACATGAGATTGTTCAGAATTGTTTTTACCTCCCCAGGCTACTCTTTTTCTAATTATTTTGCCTAAATGTTAAGATATTGCAAAGTAGACCTTTTCCAAACAGTTGAGTTCTGTCCCTTCAGCATTTATCTCTCTCTCTTTAAATAACCTGCATCCTTCTCTTTGTCTAAATGATGCTAATATAAGATCTGATTAGGACAGCATAAATAATGCACATCTAGAAATTGCAAGGAGTTGAAAGCAGCAACACCACCAGATTTGTCTTAGGGACCACAATTAACTGCCTAAAGGCAATCCTGTATTTATTGGAGTTCTCCCAATATTTAACAAAGTTCCCATGCTTCTGGTACAATTGGCCTATCTCCATTTCCTTCATCATATCTTTGCAAGAGGTAGAAAAAACACGAGTCTTTAACAAGGAGTTCATATGAGTGTGTGACCCTGTATCACTGTTGCCTGAATTCTTTCTTTGGTGACATGTTTTAGATTTTGATTAATTTTTTCCCCTTTTTTGTGTGTGTGTGTGTGACATCTGTTTTGTTTCAGCTGTCTGGGATAGGAAATGAGGAGCACTTTCCTAGCTGTGTTGCCTGTCTTTACTCCAGCATCTACGGGTACCATTCATTTTCCAGATGAAATATTGTTTTGGAATGTTGTAAAATGATACTCCCTTTATGTTTCAAATTATTCCTACAGTGTTGGTCAAAAAAATGAAAAACACCTAATTTTGAAGCATAGGCATAGGACAAGGTCACAAATGTAATTCAATGCTTTTTATATAGTGTTTTTCCCCTGGTTGTTCTGATGATGAAAGAAGTGCTGGGAATCCATGACCTTGTTTAGCAAGTGTGTCTTTTGTGGGTTTGTTTACTCATGAAATTGAAAAGTGAAGATGGGTAAAATCCATGCAAACTGATACACTACCTGATCTGGACAGGAAATCTCCATCCTCCGCGGAATCCTGGTTTATTAACAGGGATAACCTTTTCATTAAATCCTAGATGAGCCCCCCCAGCTGGATTCCCCTGCTGCCCCAGCCTGGCTAGGAGGCAGATTTGTCCTGAAGGAAGGCCCAGATCCCAGTGCAGGCACTCTGCATCTGGGCTCTCCTCACTGTGGGGCTGATTCTCACCTGTGCTTTTCCCCACCAACACAATAAGTGTGACTGAGTCTGAAATACTACCTGGTGCTTTGCTACAAGAATTGTTCTAGGAGGGGGATTCAAGGCAAATTGTGCTGGGCTTACTGTTATTAAAGGAAGAAAAAAAAAACCCCAAAACAAAACAGAGCAGGTAAATTCACTGGAATTTGCACATTCTCAGACTGCAATAATAATATGTTTATAAAACTTCAGGATTGCAATTCCCAGGACATCAAGGTATCACCCAAGGTGTCTCAAAACCATGACTGATTCAAACTTTCCTCTGATTACAACCATTCAAAATTCAAATCCCACCCACTAAGATCATTGAACAGAATTTGAGAGAGGCCAACAATATTGTTTTAACATTCAGGTGCTTTGTTATGCAGGATGGTTGAGAAGAGAGAGAGTGTTGGATTTGGAACCTCTTCAAAACTCAGACCATTTTTAAGTTCAGGCTGTCTAAAAATGAAGATAAATTAAAGAAAATAGAAAGTGATTTCCTGTTACCCTTGTGCAGAATTACTTGACCAACTTGACTGTTAAAATTCTGGCATTCTTAGCTGTTAAAGTCATTAACTAAATGTCCTCCAGCTTGGAGAGGTCTTGTTTCATACATCTCATCAATACTTGAGACACAGGGCAGGACTGAACTGCTGGTTTTGACCCTCATTCTTGTGCCAAATTTTTCACTATGAACTCTTAAAAGCTTTTGTGTAATTACATATGAAGGGGATTAAATTAGCCACTTTTGGTCAAGGTTTGGGGGTTTTTTTTGGTTTTTTTTGTGGGTTTTTTTTTTTTGGTGTAGTTTTTTCTGTTGCTTGTTTTTTTCCTTAATTAATATTTCAGAGCAACAGCCAAGAACGGGCATTATTGTTTCAGAAGGTAAGTTTGAAAGATTGAGGCAAATTAAAAAAGAGGGCTTGGAACGGTAGTTCTACCATAAGGATAATTAGTTTTCTTCATTTACAGTTATTAAAAACTGTAGCACATTTCATCTGAGAACTGAAAGCTTCATCAATATTACTGCATGCTCTATACTGATGCTTATCCCAATGGTTAAGTTAAAGTTTTTGGTTTTGTTTTAATTAGTAAGGAAAATAAATGCTAAGTTCAAGCCTCTGGATGCTGGCTGGCCTTGGTATGTGTGTGTGAGACGGGGACGGGCCCCTCTGCCCCCCTGGCTGGAGCTTCAGCCCAGGCATTTTGCCCTCTCCCATTCCAGGACAAACCATGCTGGCACTGGTTGCACTTTGCCTCGGACTGATCTTCAAGGTCTTTTCCAACCAAAATGACTCCCGTGGTTCTATGAAGGTCTTGGATCCAAGGACTTGGGCATGGTGGATGATTCAGGATCTGGCTGCACCAGATCTCCTCAGATTCCCTTTCTTCATGGCTATTGAAGAAAAGGATGACAAGAAGAGAACTGGAAGAC
Source organism: Agelaius phoeniceus (assembly GCF_051311805.1). Taxonomy (NCBI): domain Eukaryota; kingdom Metazoa; phylum Chordata; class Aves; order Passeriformes; family Icteridae; genus Agelaius; species Agelaius phoeniceus. The sequence goes on from NC_135269.1 coordinate 13,041,178, forward strand.
AGTGCTCACTGAGGCCTGAGTCAGTTGGCTGAGCTGTGTCTACACAATGACCCCTCCATGGGAGCCTCCCCCTCACACCCTCGTGGCAGGAAGATGAGGAATTTCCTGCCTGCTTACCTGGAAATTCTGCGTGCTGCCTCCAGTCAAACACGGTGCTCCTCCATGGCTGTGTTTGGGTAAGCATGAACACAGCTGTGCCCTGAACAGATCATTCTTTAGCTGTTAGGTTCAGCTCACACTGAGATAAAACCCTGTTGTTGTTGGCCAGTGCCATGGTATTTGAACCTGTGGAGTAAGCAGCTCTCTTTTTTTCCTATTGAACCTCTCTTTTCCTATTGAAAAAGCTCTCTCTTTTCCTATTGAACCTATCTAACAGAGAACACAAGTCTTAGACCAGGCCCTGTAGTGCTTTTTACTGCTATGCTCGCATTAAGATGGACAGAAGAAAAACCAAACAAAGAGAAAACATTTCCATATCTATTGTTTTAGGGGATCAGAATCAGACTTTTTCCTGGTGTCCATGTGTATCAATGGAAAGAATGTGACAGGGCTGCAGGCTGTCCCCTCCTTCTCCTCCCAGTTTCCATTTAAAGACCCAACACATTTGAGAAGAACAAATCTGTTTCCTATTTTCTGCACAATAGGGATGCAACTTTTTGCTTCAGGAAACAAAAAACAAAAACCAAAACAACCCACAACAAACCCTAATAACTGAAAGAAAAGTACATAAGTTCATGAAAATACCTTTGGCACAAGAGACTGCAGAAACGAGAAAATACAATGGGATTTGCCAGATGTGAGGTTAACACAGTGGGAGTCAGAGGACTTGCAGGTCCATTCTTCACACCCACCAGTGATTTCCTGGGTGACTTCCTGGGAGTAAAGGAGCCTCTCTTTAGCTGTGATGTGTTCAGCACCTGATTCTGAAAATCATACACATTTTGTGTTTCCATTTGTCAATTCATATTCCCTGTTCCATATAGAAAATACCTTTTTCTTTCTTTCTGCTTTTATAAAAATCCAAGGAAAGCCTTGGTATGACCTAAATAAGGGTCCTAAATTCAAGGATCCATTAATATAATCCTGCCCTAACCTCAAAGTTCACCCTGGTTTGAGTGCAAGACTGGGTCAGATATCCCCACCAACATAAATTAGTCTGCATTTGAATTATACAATTTATATTTATGTATAGGTTATATAATATACACAAATTATTTCTGCAATCTAGTGAGGAAATGTAACAAAGAGCTTCCAAAAAATCTCATATTGGTTAGGAAAAAAGGGCAGCAGCAACAGGAAGGTTCAATATGCCTGGGTAGGACCAAAGTCCAGATCTGAGACAACTAGAGCTGGACATCACAGTCTGGAAAGAGAATGTTAATTTCTCACACCAGAAAGTTTTGTTTCCTCAAGGAAACAAAACAAGGATGAATCTAAAGCAGAGAAACCAACTTTGGGCAACGATATTGAGGTTCCTGAATTATCCACTATTCCCAGTTCCTTGGATCCAAGACCTTCATGGAACCACAGAATCATTTAGGTTGGAAAAGACCTTTAAGGTCAGTCTAACCATTAACCAAACACTGGTCAAGTCCACCGCTAAACCACATCACTAAAAGCCTCATCTACACAGTTTTTAAATGCCTCCGGTGGCCCCAACACAACCACTTCCCAGGACAGCCTGTTCCAGTGCTTGTCAACCCTTCTGATGAAGAGGCTTTTCCTAATACCCAATCTAAACCTCACCAGGCACAACTCAAGGCCGTTCCCTCTTGTACCATCACTTGCTTTCAGGCAATGGTAGAGAACAATAAGGTCTCCCACGGGCCTCCTTTTCTCCAGGCTGAACAACCTCAGCTCCCACAGCTCCTCCTCTAAAGACCCTTGCTCCAGACCCTTCACTTTACACATGGCCACTTTTACAGATATCTTTTTTATTGGGTGGCTGAGTTGAGACATTGGAAAAGGCTACCATTTAGAAGGAACTGTGAATCAACACTCTGGAAAGATTAATCTCAGGTGTTTGTTATTAATAATTACAAAAAAAAAGAAGATGATAATCAGATCCTGTATTGCTGCATTTTCAAAATTAGAATACAGGAAATTACAGAAACTTAAATAAAAAGGAAATCTTAAATGAGAAGGTCAGAAAGTATTGGCATTCTAAATCAAACAGTGCCTCATAATCCTAGTTAGCCCTTATTCTCTTTCCCCCACATAAGCACAAAGGTGCTTCATTTCTGGCTGCAGACTGGACCTCCTTCATTATTAAAAGGTGACAAAAAGCCATAGATAATCTCCAGAGCACTGGAATACTGACTTAGCTCTCCCATGAGGAGGTCACTTCTTAGGAATGGACACTGCAAGTAAAAATCAGCTTGACTGCAAATCCAGTACAAGAATTTTAGGGTGACTTATGGAGTCAGACATACTGATCACTTGGTTTTGTATAAGTGAAAATTTCAAACTACAAAAAAAACCCTTTAAGTGACTGGAAAGACCAACAAGAACTTCTAATGGCAGTGTTACATGGAGAAACTACTGGTTATCCAGTGACCCCTTACTGTACAACCATCTCATCCAACTGGACACCACTGTTCATATCTGCCCTTTCATTGTACATTTCAGAAAAGGCAGAAGGGAGGAACAAGGAAAAAGAGTGAGCAGCCAGAATAATAACCCCTTATATTTATGTGGAGCCTTGCATCCCATTAGGATGTACCTCAGGGATGATAGTGAGACCCATTAGCAAAACACAGATACTCCTGGAGCAAAGAATGTATTCATAAATGGACTGAGAAAGACCAGAGCTTGTTAGAACATCATCAGCTCTGTCAGTGAAGAAATTTATGAGGTACATACATGCATTAACAAAAAGAGAAGGCAATCATACCCTGTTTAAAGCAAACACAGTCCTCAGCCTGTTGGCTGATTATATCAAGAAGAAAACCCCAAAATCTAGACACCAAACACTAGTTTGAATCACCCAACACCATTTTTCACTCAAGATCACTCAGGTTTGATGGGCTCCAGGATCCAAAATATTCAGAACTACATTTTTAATCTTATTCTATCCTTTTTAACTCACTTCTTCATTCCTTTATCACCCTTAAAAAAGCCAACCAACCAACAACAACAAAACAGATTCCAACCACTCTGTGCCCTCCATGTTTTGTGGAGAGTAACAGAACTTCCTCCTGAGCAGGTCTACACCCATCCTTTGGTGAGAAGCCTGCTCCTCCCTCTAAATTTAGCAGAAGATTTCATCCAAAAGCTGAAACCTCTGTGGCTTACTGTGAAGGTGTTGTATGCTTTGGAGGCAATTGGAGAACAATGGAGGCTGCAGCCAGAAGTTCTTCTGACAGTCAATCCTACTGATTTTTGTTAGTTCCCTGGCAGCAAACTGTTGCAAACTGTTCATAGGAGCTAGCCAGGCAGTGCTCCATTCTCCTGGCTGTCGCAGACATCTTTTATGAAAAATCCTTTCCTTAGGATTTTTCTTCCTGAGAAGCTGAGAGGCCTCAGGAACAAAACGTAAACAATGGTTATCTGCTGCTGTGGAATGCAACAGGGGCATCTGTGATTGGCCCATGTTGGATGTTTCTAATTAATGGCCAATCACAGCCCAGCTGGCTCAGACAGAGAGTCTGAGACAGAAACCTTTGTTATCATTCTTTCTTTTTCTATTCTTAACTAGCCTTCTGAAAATCCTTTCTTCTATTCTTTTAGTATAGTTTTAATGTAATATATATCATAAAATAATAAATCAAGCCTTCTGAAACATGGAGTCAGATCCTCGTCTCTTCCCTCAACCTGAGACCCCTGTGAATACGGTCACACCTGACTCCCTGTCATCTACAGATTGTCCATCTGAATTGACACCCAGCAGCCAATTCCTGTTTCTTATCCATGGGAAACAAACCCTTTCTTTTCTGGGTCTTGGGAATCCCAGGTCACCTTTGATACTGCAGAACTGTCTCACTGAATGAGAGCAGCAGAATCCATGCACTTGACCCACTGATACTTTTACCTCCACACTCACACTGACAAACACACGCTCACACATCCCTGGTGCCAGTGCAGGTTGTGGATAAGTGGGGCAGAAAACAGACAGAAACACCTCTGAAGGTTTTCTTGTGCTGCTGTGAACTAATACAGCTGCAAATACAATACTCATGTAGCAATACCAAGCCTTGAATGTGAAAACATGAGATCAAACACCTTGAAATTATGGGACTGCTTCCAATATTTACCTATTTTTAGATTTAACAACTTTGGCAACCTGTCTTACAAGCATCACTACCTAGTTTAAAAGGTCCCTTGTTAGGGAGAACCACATTTTAACTGCAGGGAAATGCTGAAATCATTTGGCTGCGGTGAAGCTGCAGGGGTTTTGAGGGGAGGAGGTTTCAAAGCAAATTATTCCTGTCAGGATTGGGTTTTTTCCTCCCAAGAATGGGGTTTTATTGTTTTCGTTGTAGTTGCATTCCTACTATGAAAGCTTTAGCTTTTTAAAGAAATATTACATTTCATATGTAAAGAAAGGTTGTATGAGAAAGGGAATTCCTCACTTGAGTCTATTAGCCTATGAGGTAGATATTTTAATATATATATATATATATATATGTGTGTGTATGCATATATAGTAAGGAATTTCACCAGCTCCATTAAAGAATTTTGTAGGGAATGTTAGCAAGAAACATCCCTCTGTTAGAAAGAGTTAACAGAGCTGAAATTACAGGGAAAATTACAATGGATGAGAAAAGAGCAGTTGGACTCTCTTCACAACATGTGTAAGGCCACACACATTCAAGAATTTGGGGTGCAAACCCACTCGGATCAGAAGCTGTTTTCTCATTTTTGAGCTGCAGCACTGAGCAGCTCAGCCTGCAGGTGGTGGAGCACCTCCCGAGGCTGCTGTGGGGGCAGCCCCGAGCACATCCAAAAGCTCCTCTCCTCCACAGACACTACCAGAGAGCAGCTGGCAGCCATTCGGTGCAGCTGGTGGCTGTGAAGGACCCCAGAGGAGTCAGGGCTTTGTACCACAGGGCTCCTGGACGTCAAAGCAGCCCTTGGTAGCCGTTCCTTGCTGTGCAGGGAACTCAGGGCTAGGCTACATCCTTGTCCAGCCCCAGCCAGCCCTGCACAGGCAGAGCAGTCAGTGCTTTTAGCACTGCTCTTATTAATAATGATAATATTCCTAAGCTGTCTGAGACAGCAGGACAAGGGAGCTTAAGGCATCCTTTAAAAGACAAGCACACAGCTGGCTGCTGGCAACAGCAGTGAGCATCAAAGGGCTTGGAGAGGAGGAGGGAGACAGAGCCATGTGTGAGGGAGGTGTTTTGGGGGCAGGCGCTGTCCCAGAGAGACAGGACAAAGGAAACATCACAGAATGATTCAGAAATACAATTTCAGGGCGGAACAGCAGAGGCAGGGGAGCTGTTAGGAAATATTGACTTGCACAGAGGAGAGGTTACAAAACTTTTGTGTCAGAAATGGCACAGAAACTCCTGAGTGAGGCAGGGAGGGGAGCTGCTGAAGACAAGAAAACAAGCAATGACTATGAAATTCTCAAAAATTCTTCCATCAGACACAACTGGGCAGAAACAAGCAAAGTTTCATTATATGCTGATGGGTTAGTCCTGAGATAACATGGAAGTGAACCAGAGAATGGACTGGAGAAACTCTCTTGAGATTCACAGCTAAGATCCTGAGGTGACCTACACACCTACATCAGAGTCCTGCTGATCTCTGCTGGACCTCTCCTGCACACACTGAGTGCTGTGCTGGCAATCTGGGCTTACTAAGGGACTGAGATGTTGTTCCTGGAAATATTCACAGGTATCATTAACCTTTTTCTTTACCATGAGCTTGGAGTTGATTTTTTCAGAGGCTTAACACTCCTCTACACCAGTGTACACACATATGCAGAATTTTGACCCCTGGGTCCCTTTCCTCCACTGCTCCTGACTCTTCACAACTTCCAAGTCACCCCAGTCTTTCCACCCTGTCAGAAGCAGCAACCCAGCTCTGCTGGCAAACAACACAAAGAAACTCAGCCCAGCCAAGGCCTGCGCTTCTTCACTTTTTATTCTGTACATTTCCACACAAGTCACAATACAGAAAAAGTGTCCAAAAGGAACAGCAACCAGCTCTTTCACTGTATACATATTTCTTCCTTCCCCCAGTTTAAAATCTCCTTAGTTAGCAACACAGTGATCAAGATACTTTGTATAAATAGGAAATGCAAGAAAATCGTGGAAGAAAATACTTTCTTACTTTGTTACAAAAAGCCCCTCCTCCTTCTTGTGTTCCCCCTCACTGATGATTAAATTACCCGTGCCTTGGTTCTCTGTTAAACACATATCCTCCATTCATGGTACTGCTGCGTGCCTGGGGTTCCTTCTGCCAGCTGGCAGCCTCAAGATGTTCCAGTGCATTATGCACAGGGTCAGGTAGCATAAAAGAGCCCTTTGAGATGTTATTACAACTCCTGGAACAGATGTGGGTTCAGATAATAGGATATATACAAATACTGGAACTCTGGATGCCCACGAAACGTAGATTAAAAATGCTCATTTGTTATTTGAATGTACTGCTCCAAACACATCATGGAATGGTCCAGGTTCTGACCTCAGTCACATCTTGGCTCACCAGGAGTGAGGCTGGTGCAGAGGAGATCAAAATCTGCCCATTGTCCTTTCTCCACCATCTCCAGGAAGCACCACTATATATGTATATATAAATATATATATATATAGCCTGATGAAACTCAGCCTTTCCATCAAGAGTCTGTTCATCACCATCCCACTCCTTCCTGGCCTTGATGACTCCCTCCTAGCCTTTTTCCTTTTTGCATGAGGCACTTCCAGTTCCCTAAATCATTGCTAACCTTTGTCCTTGTACTTTACCAATTTTCATCTCCTATTTGCCAGAGGAGATGTAAATATGAAGGCCAGAGAATCTGTTCCCTCAAATGTTTCTTTCCATTCCCCAGAAACCTTTCACATAAACAAACCAAAGTGGTGGTTTCTGGACTCTTAGGCAATATTCTGTCCTACCAGCATAATAGCAGAGGGGTGGCAGAAAGAGTTATTTCTGAGGTGGGCACTCCCAAAGGAAACATTCTGTGCTCAATGAACTCAATACGATGGAATAAAGCTGCTCTAAAATTCAGCAAAATACTCTTCTCTGAAGAGAGATAAACCACCTGAATGCTTTCATTGACTTGAAATATTACCTGAGTTACAACTTTTAATACAAGATAGCTCAAACATGGAAAGCAAGCATGAAAAGTGCAAAATAGCTAATTGGAAAATTCTCATTCTCCATCCCTCTTTACTATCTCAACTTATACCAGTTAAACTAAAAAGCATGGGACAGGGCTACTCTCACTGACTGGAGCAAAAAATGGCTCCAAAAGAAGCAGGATGCTATAGAAAACATTAAAAGGCACAATGAAAAATATGTTTAAAAAAACCAAAAGCACACAAAACAAACAAAAAAAAAAATCCAAACCACCAAACAAAAGAACCAAAACCCATACAATTAAAAAAAAGTTAACATACAGCATATTTTAGGCTTGTAACACAAAACACTTTACCTGTCTGTGTGTGGGGAGATGATATTATCCCCATTTTACAGCTAAGAAAACTGAGGCACAGTAAGGCTAAATGATTTACCCAAAAGGGCTTAATGGAAGTGGCAGGAATGCAACCTCAAAGCCTTGATTTGCTACCTTTAGCCCTATCTCTTCAACTCCAGTACCTCCCAGAGAGAATTCTGATAAATTCTGAAAGCAAATACTTTCCCTGTTCTGTGACACAACCATGTGGCACACAGTTAAACTTGTTAACTATCCTAAGACAGAAGCATACCATTAAGCCAAGTGATGATTTTTTGCATGATCTTCTTTGTTTTGCAGCAAAACAAGAAGTCAGGTCTTGCCTGAAATAAATCCTCACCGAGCTAGTTGTGACAGCCTCATCAACCAAGCTCAGTCTTTACATACATTGCATTTTCATTAGCACAAAACTGCAGCTAGAGGAATGTTTGTGTCCATAGGAAAAGCATGTTTTCCCCCATACCACTGTGGTTTTTCCCAGTGTAAGGCTGTGAAACCAGAGCTGTTCTAAAAGCTGTGCAGAAGCAAAGCAGCAATGGCAGTGGCACAAAGGCAGGCCTGTAGCTTGTAGCAAAATATTCTGCTCACTGACTCAGAGGGGACACTGAAACCTCCATGGACTGCCAGAAGGTTTGTGTGGGAGCTGCAGAACACAAGTCCTCAGCTTCATCATTGGCTAGACTTTCAAAAATCTTTCAAAAGCCTCCTGCTTCCAAAAAGCTGTCTGCATCCAAAATGACTGGCACAGGGTTTGCAACACAAAACAATATGGGCAGGAGAAAAATAACCTTCATTTCCCACTGTGAAAGCACATTTCACCTTGAGGAGATTTCTACAGAGAAATGTTGGCAGTCATATTCCATTCCATATTCCTCTCCCCGGTGCACTGCACCCTGGTGGGTCAGTGGCCAAGCTCCTAAGTCCATTTTGAAAGGGATTTTAACTCTTGATTATTTAATTTTCCAATGGAGTTACAGGACACAGAGCACATGTAACACATGGTGTGAGGGCACCCATTACAAGGGGCATCCTCAGGAGGATTGCTCTGGGAAGACACAGGCAGGAATTCCTGTCCTGAGGCACCAGGAAGAGAATCAAAAAGAGCTTGGAAGAGCCCTTAAGAAAGGAAGTCAGCTCCCAGAGGCTTGCTGATGTCCATATGTATTTTACACCCTACCTGGCACTGGTGGGGTGTCAGAATAGGTACCTTCAAGGAGTTGTTACTTTTGCCAGTGAGGTGAGAGATGGATCTTTGTGCACATGAAGCATCCCCTGCTTTCCCTTTCCCAGCTCTGTGAGGTGCAGCAGCAAGCAAGGGAGAGACAAAGCTCCCAAGAGCTGCTCAGTGCTTTGAAGGCTCAGCCACTTCTTTTCTCTGCTCCCAAAGCTGTTGCATGATCAAAGGAGGCAGATGGAAGAGAATCACTCTGCAGTGACATGTAAACGGAAGGAAAAATCCTAATAAGCCCCTGCCATGTCCCTGTGATTTCTGTGAGCTACATGCTGAGCAGAAAGCTGTACAGTAGCAAAGCCAGCCATTTTGCAGGAGAGACCAGCACACTCACCTGCCAGTTGGAAGCAGCTGCCTCTTCTTGCAAGCATAAGCACAGAGCAATAAATAATCTTTGCCTGGGCAAATGCAATTGTAACAGGAAAATCACAAAGGGAAGAAACATGAGAGTAGACCAAAAAAAAAAAATAGACTTAAGAATTTTCCTATTGATATTAAAACTAAGTCTGGAAAGGCTGAAATTGAGCCCTCAGGCATGAAAAACCCAAGTCCATCATACTTCCCATCTGTTTAATCCTGAGCTTACAACTTGGGCATTACAACTGCCCTCAGAGGAGCCTTTAGTGCTGCACATCCAGCTCATTCCTGGTACAGAGAATTTCAACATTCCCTGCCCATGTCTGTACATGGTCAGAGGAGATCCAACCATCTGTGACTGGTCAAGCAGAAGTGTCCCAAGGGTAAGCACGTGAGCAGGATTTTGACCTTTCCAGTCAAAACTGAAGGTAGAATGAACTAAGGAAAGAAGAGGTGATGAAAGATTAAAGACCTCAGTACAGAAACTCAGAAAGGGAGGGGAAATGAAGAAAAAGCAAAGAGCACTGAAGAATATTTAAAATTAAATTTAAATAATATTATTTGCTATTTCCTTCCTGTCATAAGCTGCCAGCAAGGTCACTTTTTTCCTTAGCTTTGGCATGAATGTACTTCTCCTCTATGCCATGAAGATAAGGTATTAGAACAGTAGCAAGACCACAGAAAACAACCACAACAACCCAACTTCTGTTAATACAGGTACATCAACAGACTTTCCATTCATCAACAGACTTCCCATTCTGATAAAGGGGAAAAAAAATGTCCCTGGAAAGGGCTGAAGCAGGGGACATGAGAAAAAAGACAGCTATTAATTCACTTTGTGACCTACAGCAACCATTTATTTTGATGTGGCATTGCCTCCATTCATTTGGAAGGAAAGCCTCCAGCATGGCTAAGGAGCAGGGAGGGGCAGCCTTGCTCACCTTAGGGCTCGTGTCTCACTTCACAAAGCCTCAAGCTTTGCAAACAGAAGGATGTCCCCCCTCCAGGCTGTCTGGTGATCGCTACAGGGGCAGGAATACCTCTGCATCTGGGTGACATAAATATTGGACACAGGGAGCACCCACCTCACTATTACAATTAGCTATATCTAATTATGATGCATAATTACTCATTACAGCATTGCAACTCCCTATCTAGAAAAGAGCAATGCGTGTGGAAGCCAATCTTTAGAATTCCCCATTCCCAGGGGCCAGCTTAATTTGCTTTTCTAATTTTGTCATCTTTCATTTTTTATGTGAATGTCACACAGGAAAAGCAGCCCTAGAAAAGTGGGGCTGCTTATTAAAGCCTAATTAGCCAAGTAGAAATCACTCATGTCTGCTGCATCAGACTCAAGAGCTTCTTGAGCTTCTTCTCCACACCTACAAACCTAAGTGATTTGTAGAGTTCCTAGGCAGGATTTGGATTCTGTAGGAATGGGGATTACCTTCTACCTCTTCTTGACCACAGCTTGAGGAAAAGAGTGGAAATTAAAGGTCACCAAGGTAGCTGGAATCAGAAGGGCATTTTTCTCATTAAAATGAAGTGCAACACTAAGAAGTGAATTTCACGTGGTTCATGTGCTAGTAGTTAGGTAATTGCAGCAGCACTTTGGCACTGGATTGCCACAGTGCACACTTCACTGGGTGCTGGGCTACACATCAAGCAGCCTCCCAGACAGGGACTAATTGAAGAGCCAGGTGTGGCACTTCACTAGCAAAAGGAGGCTGGCAAGAGATGAGGCAATTACATATGTAGTATTATATTGCTCAAAGAAATAGTGGGTTTTTTTCTTGCACTTCAAAATGCTACATCATCTATATGCTTTGCAGATGAATGCTGAGGCTGTTAAAATATTGCTGAACTCTGAAACAGCATTCCCAAATCAGGGTTCTGATTCTAGTAGATGAGGGTGGCAAAATAGAAACAGATTTTTGAAGAAAGGTGGTTTTATGCTTTTTTGGGCATTCACCTATCTTTATGTGCCTGTCAAGAGGATTACTGCCTCCTTAGATTCCTCAAATCTCTGACACACAGGAGATCTAAGAGCATAAGCTGACTGTTTTAACAGGGCTTAGCATCAAATTATTTCCTGAAATATAGATGTGTTAATATTGAAACAAATGCTTTTGTTGCAAGGCTTCTCCCTGCTCAGACTTTAGAAGTCATGATGTGCTACATCAGAATGAGAAGATTTTAAAATGATCTGCCTGCCTTCCCCACTCTCTGAGTAACTAGATACACGTGTACTGCATAGGATGGATTGGTTTTTGTCTCTTGGTTTGGGTTTTTTTGTTGTTGTTTTTTTTTTTAAATCAGCCAGGGAAACAAGAAATTGCAGCTGAGACTGGAATGTGGCACCTTATAAATAAGGCAGGAGACAAGATGCACTCTGATGGCTGAATACAGTAAGGTTATTCAGCTCTAAGCCTGCCTAATCACTGAAGTCAAATGTAATGAATTTACTGGTGTGATCAGGGCCCCGAGGGAGGGAATTTTCCCCTTTTGCACAAATGGCTCCATACGTGGGCCAGGAAATTCCTTGGCCAAGGTAGGGGGTGTTGCTCCAGTGCTCATGTGCAGGGGGTGAGAGAACACCACGGGCAGCAGTGCTGGGAACAGCCAGGGAGGGGAAAGCCCTGAGCTCTGGTACCTGCAGGGGACCTCAAGCAGGACTCCAGGGAAGTCCAGTGCCATGGCAGAACCTGGACTAAAAGCAGCCATGGTCACTTGCTATGGCCACCTGGAGTAGCTTGCAGCACATCACTGAGTTGGTGTTGCAATCAACAGATTTTGGCAGGCAGATCATGGAATTTAAAGCTGCTAAAAAAAAATAGTTGTTAAGAAAGGAAAATGAGATTATGAGTACCACAATGAGTACTCTAATACTGTTTTCTGTAGCTTCACATGCATCCAGAAAGGCACAGGAATATAAAATGTTTCCAGGACTGCTGAAATGTCCAAAGATACCCACATTTGATGTTTTAGACTAATTAGGAAGTTAATAACGCAGCGTAATTTTGGCTCAGATACACTGAGGAAAATAAAAAGAGGAAACATTATCTTATGAATGGAAAAGAATGGGTAAAATGGAGGTCAAAATGTTACTTTTAGCAAGCTTAAAAACAAGTCTTATAAAATACTTCTCTATAGATGTTAGTTTGGTGCAGAAGAAGCAAAAACTGGGAGAAGGAAAATGACACACCTCAAATGGATCAGCACAAGGAACTGCTTTTTTCTTGTAGTACGTAAGTACAAGGACAGAATTTCCTTGAGGTTTTTTCAAGGCATTCAAATTTCCAGCATGCCCATACATTTCTTGAGTACTATTAAACTCCCACAAAACTTGAAGCTACCAATGTATCTTGCCCATTTTATACCCCAGAGACAGATTATGTCATACTTTTGTCATCCTGGAAGGGTCAGCACATAAGCATGACCCACAGAAGGCATCTGGGATGTCTGAAAGGGAAACAGCCACCTTCTAGATGAATTTGTGTTAGAAAATTTCACTACCATATGTTTCACAGCAAAGACAAAGACAAAAATGAGCCAAAGAGCCATGAAATACTACTGAAACAAACCTCCCACAGCCACACCACCAGAAAAACTATGTGCCCCATCTATTCTTACACAACAGTACCAGCTCAGCAAATAGACCTGGGAAGATCAGTGGCAACAAAACATTAATTTTGTACTATTTTCTTTGTCTCTGGTCCTTCTGTATGACAGTCCTCATGCATCAGGGGACATCTCATGTAGACTGAATCCATGCTACAGCACCATGAGTTGGGACTGAGCAATTCTACTGCTGCTGGGGAAAAGCAAGAGTGACAGGTCTCAAGAAAAACACCTACAGACATCCTAAAGTGCTAAAACACAGACAAGCAAGACACCACATGAAATGGTGAAAGATCCACTGGTGTCTGACATCAGTTTTGTAACAGGCAAAATTTGCCTCGAACCCCTGTTTTACATAAGCAAAAACTCAGCCTCACATCTCACAGTATTGAGGGATGCCCAGAGAAGTTGTGGATGACCCAGCCCTGGAAGTGTTCAAGGCCAGCTTAGATGGAGCTCTGAGCAGCCTGGTCTAGTGCAAGGTGCCCCTATCTATTGCCATTCTATGCTATAATAAGTAAAAAATTTATGACATCATCATGCCTTGAATAACACATAAAAGATACCTCTAGCATTGAAACATGAAATAATGAGAGTAATTTATGCTATTAAATTACAAAATTAAGTTTCTTTTATCAACATTAGAAATACTTTCTTTCCCTCCATTTAGCTCCAAAATGAGATAGTAAAACCAGTACAACGGAACAATTCAGGAGCTCCTCAGTCCTACTGAAAAAGGTTCCCTTTAATAACAAATTAAAATGGAAAATGACATTTTGTCAGTCCAGCAATCTCAGTAGCTGAGCATCCCTAGGGGCTTTGTCATTCAAATTTCAACTGTGTTTGCAAGTGTATGTGTGCACCTATATACATGCATACTGATGTTTATAAATATACATATATATAGTAATATGCACACATTAACAGACAGAGCCACTGAACAGATGCTTTAGTAAATCAAAACGCTTTACATGTAATTTAAGTGGACTCCCAGCTGCACACTGGAATTCGGGCCCTGCCCAGTGCAGGCACAGCTGTACTGTACTAACCTAGACCCCAAGTGCTCCAGAGGTTCAATACAAATGTGTTACCTTTACTGCAGAGCCTGCAGCTTCTGGTTATCCCACCACACCTGAAAAGGGTGAGGAATAGTCCTGGTCCCAAACTGCCCTTACTGAACCAACTTCTGATATTCCTGCCACACATGAGCCATTGTGGAAAACAACAGATGTGCTGTTACCTGCAGACACCCAACATCAGCAGTACCTAGTGCATCACGTGTGCAGTGCTTCAGGACACATTGAACATCAAAGGCACCACATCCAGCCCATTCCTGCCCTACCTCCAGTGCTGGGGGCTATTTTTCTCACACAGTAGCTGTCTCCTGCTGAGCACACAGCACAGGCAGCTCTCCAAAGACACGACAGGCTCATTCTGATCGTGCCATCGTACTCCAGCTTTCAGTGAAAAAGGCAAGCCACGCTCTCTCATGTGCTCTGAGTTCCTCTGGGCAGTCCAAATGGCACAAAATTGCTCAGGAAATCTGCCCATCCTGACCAGCTGCTCCAGAGCCAGCCACAGCTGCAGGCACCTCCTGGGTACCAGGGATGAGCTGACAAGAGGAGGACAACTGGGGACAGAGGGACCAGAAGCAGCTCCCTTATCATAACCCACATCTGGCCTCTGGAGGCTACCTGTGATGAAAGCAAGTCTTTACTGCTCCACCTGCTTCATGGGACTAAAGGATCAGGGAGCTCTCCCAGGCTCAGTGACCATACTCAGCTTGGCCTCAGCACAGGACAGAGCCAAGCTCCTGTGCTGTTAAAACTTCCTCCATTTCTCAGATCAGTAAAGCAAACCAAAAGATTAAAGTGATGATGACATAATTCTTGTTTTCATCAAATGTGTACAAATATTACAGTAATGTCTTTTGTCACAGCTGAGAAATGGTGCAAGGCCTACCATGAAACCACAGTGTGAGGATCTTTCCTTGTGGAAATATCACATACACCAAAACTATATTCTGAGTTTTTATTTTAACAGTTGCCAAATTCTGTTCTAATATATACACATACTTATTTTCTCCATAAGCCCCTGGATAATTATCAAGGGAAGTAATTTGGCTTTCATATTTTATTTTTTAAATGAGAAAAGTAAAGACAGAAAATAAGACAAAATACATTTCATGTCGCCATTGATCTATAGATTACAAATATATATAGTTTCCTTCCAGAGGAAGAAATACTAAAGAAATATTTTGCCCATATCAAATGAACTTCTGAAAAGAGGAAAAAAAATTAAATATATTGTTCAGCTCCCCCCTCCCTACCACAACAATCACTCGTGCTTAAAAAAAAAAAAATTGCATTCATTTGATTTTCTCCACTTCTACCAAAGAAGAAAAACTTATCTGGATAATGACCTGAGTTATTTTCATGGTTTCCAAATGTATGTAACCCCAATAATCACCATCTATCAGAGAGCTACCCCTAAGCAAGGGATGTAAAAACAAACACTGGTGGATCTTTCGAATCAAACAACAAAGCAAAATTCAAAAATGTATTGCAAGAGTTATGCCGAAAGTCAGCCATGAGCATCTTCATGGGCACTGGTCTGACAAAGTAGAAGTGGAAGCTCTGCTATTTTATCAACTGAGATATCTGTAGCAATTGGAAACCCAAAGATGAAACATTTTATTTATGCCTGTGTATTTGTTTGCTTTCTCTTTTATGGTTATAAGACAGAGAACAGATGAGTACAGAAGACACAGCTGGTCTTTACAGCAACTAAGCTTTACATTTCAAACCTATTGTGGGTAACAAGGCAAAGAGCTGCTGCTGGTCTTTCTCCAGGGACAGACTCCCCAAAACTTGGCTCCCTTGAAAAATCAGACAGTTTACAGGTTCAGCCAAAGAAGGTTTTCCCATTCCCAGTGTGACCAGGCCAGTGCCCATTTGTTTGTTGGCAGCAGCGAACCCAGGCTGGCTGCTGCTGTTCCAGGTCTCCTTCCATCCTCCCCATGGCTGTGCTGCAAAGGGGACTAGATCTGTCACTGAGTCCATCAGAATTCCCTCAGTCTTGCACAAATCTCTCCCCAGTGTAAAACCCATCTTTTCAGAAGTAAAGAACTACAGAAGCTATCAACTTCTAGGCAGGCCTGGAACCTGAGAAGAGCTGGGTCAGGCATTACAGCCATAAAAGTGATATGAGAAACCTTCCTGGTGACTTTCTGCTCTGCCATTCAGCATGGAATATCCCATAGAGCTCCTTTCCATACAAATGCCTGTCTTGTGAGGATACCATAACCACATGCCCAGCAATGACGAGGTTGGGTTTTGTCACTGCTGTAAATCTGACTGTGCCCAAACCCTGGGAAACAAGGCAATAAGCAGCATCCTCTCCAAAAGCAAGGAAATTCCGTGGGGGCTGAGTACTGACAACACAGCTTCTGAGAGGATGACAGGGAAGGGAATGTAGCTGGTAAAAACACTGGATATTTCTTAAGGGCATCCAGAGCTCCTCAAACATTTTGCTACTGCCTGACCATTTGTGAAGACAACACAGAGATAACAGGTAATATTTAACTGATGAGAAGTGAGGGGAACAGGAGAGTAAAAGCAATGCAGGAAACTGTAAGGATGGAGGACAGCCTGGTTGGGTGGCTTAAAGTACCAGTTCATTTGGATTTTGTTCCCCCACACCCTCTTTACTCTATCCTTTTTTTTCCCTTTTTTTTTTTTTTAATAAATTATACAGATGAACATGGGAGAAGTTCATGCTACTTGCTGGAAGCAATAAAGGTAAATTTTCATGGCCTATGGATTCCACAGACCTTTGAGTGTCCCACCTCATCCATCATGGGCTAACTTATGGAACATAACCGTTCCCAGCAAGACTCAGTAGCCCTTAGAAACTGATGGCATGTCCTCAGGTATTTTCCTCGAGAGTGAGAGACACGTGGGTTCCATCAGTTTCTTCCTCACACGAGGCCTGAGTGCCTCGGGTGCAGTCTCGAGATTTCCAGGGATCTTCTGGGACATTCTCAGACGTCAGACTGCTGTCTCCAGGTCCTCGTGGGAAACCATTTGATAGTTTTGTCGACTCTCCAGGTAGGAGGCCAGATCTGGATCACCAGCTTGCTGAGCCCTGTCACGAGGGGTCTTACCCTGTAATGAGAAACATGAAGAGAAATTCTTGTGCTAACACATTGAGAACAGCAGATGATTAGTAGACAGAAGACAATTAACAAGTCTCAAGCCTGTCACAGACATATTTTATGAAATTTCCTTTCATTAGGATCTTTTCTTCTGAGAAGCTGAAAGGCCTCAGAAATGAAATGTAAACAATAACTATCTGCTGCTGTGGAATGCAACAGGTGCATCTTTGATTGGTCTCATGTGGTTGTTTTTAATTAATGGCCAATCACAGTCCAGCTGTCCAGACTGTCTCAGTCAGTCACAAGGTTTTGTTACCATTCCATTCTTTTTCCTTGCAAGCCTTCTGATGAAATCCTGTCTTCTATTTTTTTAGTATAGTTTTAATATATAATTTTCTTTTAATATAATATATGTCATAAAATAATAAATCAGCCTTCTGAAACATGGAGTCAAGATTCTTGTCTCTTCCCTTGTCAGGGTTGCCTGCAAATTCCACAAGAAGCCACTTGACTGGATTTCATCTGTTTCAGAAAGCTTTTTGCAATGTACAATTCTGCCATCTGAACAAGAGATGATAGAATCATAGATTCTCTTCCCATTATAGCAATCTCATAGAGCCCAAGAAGGCAGAAATTGGTTTTGATTGTCCAGCTGCAGCAAAGGTGCTTCTGACTCTGGAGTCCAGAGAACCAATTCACTCTCAGCTGCTTACCACAGGGTGCTTGTGTTCAGAAACTCCAGAGAGGCAGCTTCTGGACTATGTTCCTAAGCAATCAGACTGTTGTAATGACAGAATATTCCTTGGATTTCATTTTTCCCAGATTTCTTTCTCAGTCCAGATTACACCAAGAGAGTGCTGTAGTTAGTGTCACATCAGTGAGCATAGGAGCAAGCGAAGGCAAAAGAAAATAGTTAGCCATCCTCACAAAGCAAGCCAGCCACAATAACCAAGCCTCCCAGATGTTGTGCAATCAGAAACCAAGGCTCCTGCAGGTGGTCCTGCCCACAGGCCTCTCTTTTGACCACACAGGAGGAGCACACTGCTGTGCCATGGAGATGTCCCATTCACACCAAATGCACCAAATAGTTTGAGGCCAGGCTCTCACTATGGTCACAATGACCCATGTTGAGGACTGAAGTCTCTTGTGTTTGTTTAAATCAATACCGTTTCCTCTATAAAAATAGCTTGCTTCAAAGGAGCAACACACAAGGCTGAGGCTCCTTGTGTGAGTCTCGGCACACGCAAGGAAGCCTCAGTCATGCAAGCAGCAGGGAGGATGCTGCAGGGTCTCACTCAGCACAGGGGATGGTGGGGGCTGATGGAGCTGCCTTACCTTGGAGTCTGTCTTTCTCAGAGAGGCTCCTGCATCCACCAGGAGCTGGCAGACGGCGCGGTGGCGCTGGCAGGCTGCCTTGTGTAGTGCTGTCTCACCCCTAGACCAAAGCACAGAAAGCAGCCGTGAGACACAGCACAGCAATGCACATTTACGAAGCATGAGGAGCAGAGCACAGACACAGAAGGATGCTGCACGTATTTGAGGTTCCCTCTTGCTGGCAGAAGTAGACTTGTGCACTCTCTCCCTTAGCATCCACATCCTTTGACTCAGTAGGAAAGCCCGCAACGTACAAATAGCAGACGAAGAACTTGTGAGGGATGGGAAAGAAACATTGATTTTATGTATTCAGAGGACTGAATGTCACATTCCCATCCAACCACCAGCTCTGTTAACTGCTGCAAAGGCAAGCTAGCTACCTTCCTATTTCACAGCAGGCAAAACAGCAACAGTGTTTGTTTCTTCCTGCAATTTCTTTCTTCAACCTCATTTTTGGAGCCATCCTAGAAAAATCCTACCTATCAAAGCTATGACTGGTGCACTTGCTGCCTCAGTTCTGATGCCCTGCTCTCTTGGATGTATGAGAGCAAGAACTCTCATGTGTTTTTCACCACTGGACTGCTGAGCTACTGAGGAAGATTAAACATGTTTTTCAGAAGAGAAGACTGTGTGGTGGGAACACATTTGTTGCAAAGCTTCTCACTCAGACTGGAGCTAAGTCTGGCAGCTTAGAAACTGACTTACTCTTTACTGAGAGTAAAGAAATCTATGTAGATTTGCCTAGGAAGAGAGGAAAGTATGCTTTGAGTGGGTTGAAAAGGAGTCCTTAATGCCAGTATCCAACAAGCAGGGCCATTATATAACCTGTGAAATGACAAATTACAAGAAACACATGTAGCAGGACAAATCTTGCACCTACCTACACAGAGTGCATAAAGGAATCTCAGCCCCCATCTATGGCCGGGGATGTTGAAATATTAAGAGGCAACTTTGTAATCAATATGCCTTCACTGCATCAGAACTAGTATCAGAATAGGATACCATCCTATTTCCCCCTGAGGACCAAAAGACCAATTCATACTGCCAGTTACAGCTTGAACCTTCCCTTTCCAAGGGTTAGAGGTGGAGGAACCTCTGTAAAGGGAAGCCCTCACAGCTGTGCTCACTGACATTTGGTGTGGTTGTGCTACACCCCTGGATGAAAAGAACCAGTCCATCCCATCCCTGTCACCTCTGGACTTCACTCATGCACCTTGTGCAAAAGGTGTTCTCTGTTAGCAGAGGAGGGCACTGTGGGATGAGAAATGGTAGGCTTGATCCCTAGGAAAAAGACTGTTTTTATTTCATATGTATTACACATATTTTCCAGAATTATTCATGCTTCCCTTACATACTTTCATGAAACTTTGATTATACAAGGTGTAAAAAATTGGGAATTGGAAAGGAAAGTAACTTTTTTGGGTAGGGTTGTTGTTTTGGTTTTTTTAATAAGAAGGGAGCTGATTGATGTTTTAACTGCTTGATGGAAACCTTCAATTGCACAAGTCCTGGCCACTTAGGAGAGCTAAGGCAGAGCACCCTGGATGAATCAAGAAGGGACTGAAAAAAAAGGTGTAGAGCAAGAAAAGTAATTTCCTGACTTTTGGAATTTACTCTTCAGGTTGGTCCCTTAGTAGCTGGAGGCCAGAAACATCAAAACACAAGGCAGGGCTTCTATTCCTCTAGAAAGATTAAGGAAGCATGGGAAGCAATAGGGAGAAAGTCCCCTGCAAATCCAATGAATGTTTGTTTTAGGCAATAAAGCCACATATGACATGGTTGACGTGTGGTTTTTAGGGGCCTTGTTTGGTTGGTTGGTTTTGAAGAGCTGTGCCATTTTACAAGCTTTTTCCTTTTTAACAGTTTGCATTGAAAACCAAGAGTCTGCTAGTTTAACATACATAATGTGAAGGACAGAGTAGGTTGTACTTACGTTTCACTGTCTGTCATGTCCAGCAATTCAGATGGACCTGCAAAAGATAGTCAGGTATGTCATAAGGCATTTGTCTGCATGACTAAAAAAATATGTCTACCAGGAGAAGATTACCAGTAAAAATATATAAAAGAAGCCGAGTGAAAGCTCAACCTGCACAAATATATCAAACTTCAATGTAATATTTGCTTGTGTAAGCCCTTGCACTAATAAAATTCTGGATGCACAGTCACTGCTGGAGTGTCAGCAACAGGGAGTAGCAGCCTCTAAATTATACTGGGAATGAATATTCATGGAGTTTATTTTCTCACTCTTCACCTTGCTCAATTAAGTGGTTTGCATAAGTACAGTACATTGAAAATGCTGATATACTAGAAACCCTGATATATTGCAAGTTAAAATCTATTGTTGGTATTAGAGGGAAAATGTCATTAGGAAGTTGAAATTAGCCAAATTCCATCCTGAATGACATCCCTGTGCTGCTCCATTTAATAGTGTTATACAAAATGTAGATCAGGGTGGAATATTCCCAGCGGTCTTTATATTGATATGCAAATCCTGTACTCTACTGGTTAGCAATGATCAGGAAAGTAAGATTAAGAAAAACAGAAAAGATTTTTGTTAAGTGGGGAAAAAAATAATACATTTAAGGTTAATGTCCTTTTGTCCTTGATATTCACTACAGGCAGATATTTATAGAGGCAAATTCCATCGCTGAATTGTAGTGATAGAGAAGGGCTAGGGTCTGGATATCACTTGGAAAAAACAACTTTTCCTTTGCAGTCTGTCATAGTATTCTTCTCTCCACTGCTCTGGAGTGTAGTGTTAGATGGTATAGGGCAGTTAGCAAGGGGAACAGGGAAACTTTACAAGACTTTTCCTTCCTGCACATGAGTATTTCTCTCCAGCACACTGTGACTTTGAAATTCAAGAGTCCTCAAGAGCTTACAGCAAATCTCACCTGAAACCGAGGAATTTCACACCACTTGCTTACAAAGGCCTACACACAACCTCTCTACACTCCTTTTACTCTGAGTGTGTGTCAAAGTGGATCAGAGCAGCCTGTCTTTACCTCACTGCTTTAACAATGTAGACATGGAGTACCACTGGGGCTCCTGAGCTGCAGGCAGCTCCTTCATTTCGTCTTCTGCCATCATGAGAAAGGGTGGTGCTTAGTCCTCAGTGCACAGGGCATTGTGTACCACTGCATACTTGCCATAACAGTTCTCCAAACTCAGTAGCCACTGTCAATTATTTAATGCAGCCTGACTGTAGCTCCACACATCCTCATCTCCACACCTGGCAGTTATGTGTTCACTCCTGACTATCAAAAAGACAAATCAGTCACTACCCCTGAGCTCCCAGGACCACAAAGGATAAAGGGGGACAAGCAGAGCCTCTTGTTGAGATGAAAAAAGATAATGCCTGAGAAACTAAAAAGACAATTAAAGAAATACACATGAAGAAAAGGAGTCCTTTTACATTTCCTAGGAGAAAATCGTGTTCTCTCAAAAATAAAGGTAGTTCCCCATAGTTTCCTGCAATGCCACATCTCAGTGATAGGTAAGCAGGAATGGCTTGCAATGTGTTAGAGAAGATACTGCCACCTATTATTTCTGTTCATGCTGGAGCAAGGAAGGTTGTATGGCCAAGGTGGAACAGGGTGACAGGTCTGGCTTTATGGGACATACAGGTACTTGTCCGGGTAAGCTGAAGAAGCTGTTGAAAGCTAAATAAAGGTAGTAAAATAGAGAGTATTCAGAAGAATATGACCTGAGAGGGAGAAGGAAGCTGGGGCAGAGTGAGTCTGGAGAGAAGCCAAGGGTAAAGAAAAACTGGTGTGAAGCAGGAAACAATAGCAGGGCTAGGACAGAGGAGCTGAGTGCTGAGTCTGTGAGTACAGACCTGAGGAGATGACAAGTACAGCTCCCCCAAGTGCAAAGGGTGCTCTCCTGGATACTGTCCCAAATTCAGCATTTCATGGGAGAGCCCTGACTCCATCTGAGTCATACTGGGGTTAATAATTAGCTGCACAACATGGTACCAGGATTCTTTAATTTCATTCTCTCTGGCCTGTCTCTGAAGCTGGAATGTCCCAACTCACAGCCTGAGCGGTGCCCTTTACTTCTTTATTTTATTTTCACTTGTGCTTCTCTTAAACCATCTCACGCCCTCCTCCTAATTCCCTTTTCCCTCTTTTTTGGACCTCATTTTTATATCAGTCTCCCTGGCGCTGCCAACCGACCATTCCAAATCCCCCTCTGCCCGGGGACAAAAGCTGCACAGATGTGGGAAGGGCTGGCACTGGGAAAGCTAAGGCACTGTCATCCTGACCCAGCAGGGAGGCGGCTGTTTCACTCTGGGACAAGAGGCACAGAAAGAAAAGGGGACCAAGGCACGGAGAGAAAAGAGGACAAAATAACCCAATAGAAATCCGGAAGGGAAATGCATGAGTGAGATTTCTATCAAGGAAAACAGCAGGGGGGGAAATAAAAACAAAAGATAGAAATGTGTGGAGAGGTGGAGGGAGGAAAAAAAAAGAGAGAGAAAGGGGAAAAAGAGACTGGGGGGCTGAAGAATGGCAGGATGGGGACGGGGGACGGGGTGGGGGGAGATATTCACTTGAAAAGAGCTGAAAAGCATGACGCACCGAGGAGAAGCCCAGCTGAGATCACTCTCTTTCCTCAACATCGCCCATAGACTGTCTGTGTAGAATTATTAACTTTTTTCCTTCTCTCCTTTTGCCCTCTTTTGCTCCACCAAAGCCCTTCTCCAGTTTCTCAGAAGGCAAAGCAGCCTGGGCTGGGTATGGGAGGAGGGAAGGCAAGGAGACTCAAAAGCAGCTGCTCCTTCACTGAGCTCACTACAATAAAAAAAACCTCAACACTTTAAGTGACCATATTTCAGAGGCATTTCCAAAATATACAGCTCCACGCATTCTTGAAAGGCCTCTGAGCCCACAGCTTAGCCCTCTCCAATGGATGTGGTTACAGCTACCCACAGGAGACCCACAGATATTAACCCCTGCCAGTCCTTCATAGAACCAAGGAAGAAAGGTATTTACTCTAAGCAATAGTGTCAGACACCATCAATTTCTGTTTATCTGTCAAAACCCTCTTTGTTTAATAACCTGATTGAGGTTATTATCTGGGGGACAAAACTGGATGTGGATCCTTACTTTCAAAGTAGGAGTATTTTTAAAATAACAGTAAACTGGAAACTCAGAACTATTTCTAGTCTTTCCCCAACACCACACTTTTTTTTTTTACCTGATGGGAAAATTAACAGTGGTCTTTTCTCCTTGTGTCTTTTGGCTCAGAATTTCCACTGTAATATAGAGGCTAGACAGGTTATGGGAGCATTCCTTCCTACATGTCTGTCAGCCAAATTACCCTAAATTTTGGTATGCTTGAAATTAAAATAGGCTATGTTGTACCTTGTGCCTTCCAGAAAAACTAAACTGTCTTCTGCTCAGGCCCCTTATAAATGACCACTACCCTATAACATTCTGCAAATCCAGACATACTAACAAGTGTCATGCAAACTCACTCTCATTCAGTGTTGCTTTCTGATGATTATTCAGACTTTGTCCCTGACACACATTTCTGTCACAGCAAAATTTGCTTTCCCAAAGCCTTCCAAGGAACTTGTGAATCTGGTCAGGATACAAATCCAGATTAACTGATGGTTCTTAGCTCTGGACTTTGCAGTGCTAAGATTAATGAAAGCATTATCTTTTTTCTTAAATCAGGGGATGCTTTCTAGTGAAGCAAGGACATTGAGGTTTGAGGACACAGAAATGTTAAGGATGGGATGCCCTACATACTGTCTGTTGCAGCAGAAGTTCCCACCACAACCTCCTAAGGCAACTGTAAACATCTTTCCTCTCTTCTGTTTAAAATCAAAATACCATAGATGAACTTTACAATTCTTGCTTGTCTTTTGAATGTCTAGGGAAGACAAAGACAAGGCAAATGGAATTATTTGTATAATGTTTATAAATTAAAAATTTTTCACAGCTGCCAGATAAAGACTCCAATCCAAGTTTGATACCAAATACAGATGGTTTAGGAGGCCCCTTTTCTAACAGAGGTTCTCAAGCCTTCCTTAATTCTGCTTGTGTTAAGCAAGTAGACAGTTAACTCTTTTCTAATGTACACGCATTAGGATGCAATGCAGTTGCTGACTGCAGCATTAAAAAGCTGTGGTTGTGATACTTAGTGAGTTTGGCCCTCAGTTTCCAGCTAAGCATTTCTTACCTCAGCTACGACAAGTTTTTAAAGTTGACCCTTCTACTAAAAGTGAAAGACTCCTGATTTAGGTGGGCAATCTTGAATGAGTGATAGGTCTGTGTGCCTAAGTATCTGCCCCTCCTGCACAGGGGATAGACACAAACTGTTTTACTGGAGCAGCAGCCAGCACAACTCTTCCTGCAGCAGCAAGCAGCTGTTGTCCTGACTCCTACTACATTGGTGCTTCAGCTGCTATTCCAGCCTTGTGCTGGGCCACTGTGAGTTATCTGGCAGCACCGCACAGCAGTCCCCCTGTGTGACTCATCCCTGCTATTTCTAATTTAAGATGGGTTATTTTCCTCCCCTTAACATTTGAAATTATTCTGATCATGAGCACAGAATAACCTTTCATATAAATGTGCCCTGCATGTCTGCAGAATAGGCCATCTCCACAAAGGACAGCTTTAGCCCCACTACACCATTTTCCTTCCTTTGTAGTTCTAGTTCTGTGCATGCCACTCCTGTACTGTATTGGATTCATCCCACTGTTTTTCAAACTAGAAAGGTAAAGTTACTGGAGCAGTGGGTTTTGTCTTCTTCTGTTGCTGTTGGTTTTTAGAGATATTCAGAAGATTTTTCCCTGTGTGGTTAATAATAGATTTTATTTGCTGTGTGCTTGAGGATATTTTACAGTGGAACTTCTATTATCATTCACTATTCCCTGTGTATTGGGAAGCAGACAAACTCCAGAGGAAGTGTGACTGGGCAGAGGTAATTGCCAGAACAATCCAAGATTCATTTTTATGAAATTTTTATGGGTGGATATTGGCAGAAACGAGAAGCTCCACACAGGGAAACCCTTAGATATTACTAGCATTGGATCAGGTCATGTACAGTAATTAATGCTGAGAAGATGCCAAATGTCAGAGAATGCAAAGAAAAACAAGGGCATTATGATGATGATGATTCAGCAAGAGAGCTCATTTGTGGCTGAGAAGTGCCCAGAGTAGAAATGAGTTTCATTAATTGCTTGGTGGGAGAAGAGAGGAGGCCTCTATTAGATTGTGCATTGTCCCATGCACTCCCTGATCCCCAGAGAATGTTAAACAAACAATGCATTTGAAGAAGCCCAGAGGACATATGTCTGGAAAGCTGCAAAAGCCTCCTGCCATCCTTGGGGATAAAGAAGGGAGAGAGGAACTGAGCTGACATTTGCTCAACCTTCTGATTTGTCTTTGTCTAACAGTCCGTAATCCCTCACATTTCTCTATTTACTTCCAAAATTCCCATGGATTCCCTGCTTACATTCTTATCAGTTTAAATTATCTGACTTTAAATATTCATCTAAGTAACTGGGTCAGACTGTCACTAAGTTTATGTCTCTAATAAAAATCCTAGAGAGGCATTGATGAATTGGCACAGGTCCTGTGCAGTGCGAGAGGAGACCAGGGGCAGTAAGAAAATAAAGCAAAATTATGCCTGTCTGCAGAATTCAGTGGCCCATGTGTGCACTGTGACTAATGCAACAATCCAGAGCAGTAAATAGAAGGGAGAGTTAGCACTGGTAAGGTTTGCTAGAACTGGTGAGAAAACCAGTCATTATTTGGATATAAGGCCAGCTGCACTGCCCTATCCATGTGTAGGTATCCATACATAACGGAGTAAAAGAACAATTCAGCCCCTCTCAGTCAGATTTTTGGGGCATGGTTCAGTTGTCCATACACAGATATTTTGTGCTGTTTGATATACCTATGGGAAAGCCTTGGGTTGCACTTGGAATGACAGAGATGCTTGCTTGGGCTTTGGCTGTCAGTGCAGGTGAGGCCTCCTCTGGGCCTTGTGTGTTATCTTGTAGACCCAAGCAAATGTCCTGGATATCCAAGGGCAAATGGCATCAGACATTTATGTTTATCTAAATGAATAAAGTGCACAGAATCACCTTCTGGGCTCCAATGACCACCTTAACTAAGATGTCCTTTGAGTTAGTCATGCTAGAAGCCTGCTGCTATTAAGGATTCCCTCCTCACTTCCACCTGCCACCAAAAGTGCCTTTGTCATACCAGAGCAAATGAACTAAGTCACAGATTGCTGCTGACAGTAGAGGAACTCGGACCTAGAGAATATCTGACACCTATATGTTAATACCTAACTTAGGGGTCAAGATTGAAGAGATGCATTGTTGCTTCTTCCCTTCTTAGGAGTTGTGCTTTTTTATTCTCTCTATACAATTTGTGCAATATCTTGGAGCAACAGCTAACACTTATCCTAATTACCAGGGGCAGTCTCTGTGTTCACACTAGCACTGCTGCTGAAATAATGTAGCTGATTTTGACATCCAGAAGCCAAAATAGCCACTGATATTTTGAAGTGGGGTCAAAGAAGAGTTCAGACTAGAAAATTTTTCCTGCAGTGAAGGGGGGTGATAACTGTGACTTCAGCTCTATGTGCAGAGCAGTGACTATTTTACTGTGCCACTCTCCAGCAGGGAGGGAACAAGGTTACAGTGGTTCAACAGGCAGAAGATCCTAAATGTGACTGCCTCAGACACAAAAAGAATAGCCTGTAATCTACTGACAAAGATAAGAAGAGAGAAAAGGAAAAAGGGGCAATAGCATGATCACAGTCCATAAATACAAAATGGAGATCATAAGTTTTTGCTGTTGGGTGGTCTTGAATCTAACAGACATAATATTCTAAGGCTGGAATGGAAGCTAGATGAATTTGTCTAGATATAAGGAAGCAGATTCCTGACCAGTGTGTTACTAAATGCTGAAATAATAACAATGGTTGTATGGGCTCTTTGTCATTGTAAATGTTTTCATAGAGATTAGATGCTTTCTACAACATATGCTCTAATTGAAAAACAGTTCAGATGATCCCTTTGCCAGAGGTTTTAACTAAAGCTTCACAGCCCCCCGGCTGATGCAAACGTGGAAACACCACTCTCCTCAAAAGCCATTCTAATTCTTCTTTTCACACTTTGCCTGGAGCCATCACTCTCATTGCTGCCCCATTCCCAGCCTCCTGTTCACACATGCTGCAGGTGGACATTGCATTGAGGGACACCACAGATGAGTGAGGCCACCTGCAGCAGCCCAGTGTGGTTTTGCCTGAGTGACACTTGGCTGAGATACAGCTCTCTGTGGGTCTGCCCCCTGGGACTCACCATGCTCCAGGATGTATTTCACAATCTCACCATTCCCAGTCTTGGCAGCGTGGTGCAATAAGGAGCAGTGATCAGGTCCTTGGATTAACAAATTGGCTCCTTTTTTACAACATTCTATGAACTGGAAGGAAAAAAATAAAAAACACACAAAAAAAAGAGAGAGAAAAAGAAACATACAGAAGGATAAGATGGGAGGAGCAGAAAAACAAATGTGTCGGTAAATTCTTTACTGCTTCTCATTGTAAGTCAGTACAAAATAGAATAGAATAAAATAAAACATTAATTTAAAGCCAGCTTTTAGGCCCTGATATAAAACATCTGAAACCAGAAGTATTGACAATTATATGTGTTAAGGAGAACAGTCTGTATTTCCCAAACAATGAGACATTGCTACTCTACTGGTGATGATTTATTGCTTGCTAGGAATGCTTGCAAACCACATCTGGCAATGCTGCTGGGATATATTAAAATCTATGTACTTGATAAAAAGTTCTGGCTTCTTTGCTGAAGACTCAAATTTTTCCTCAGCACAGGAGTCAAATATTTTCTGACTAAATCAGAAAACTCCAACTCAAAATTCCACAAGGAGATGAGGTGACTGTCATGGGCCTCCCCTGTCACAGTGCCTCCTGTTCAGAGCTGGCCAAGGAGGGAGCAATGCATGGGGTAAGAATAAGAGGGAAAGAGCAACTAGGCAGGTCTCAGAAATGCTGCAAACTTTGGGGGAAGGGGGCAGGATTTGCAGTGCAGATCGCTGCAGAAAAAGGGGAGAATTGCTACAGTGAGGACTCATTTATGATGCAGTACACTGAACAAGGATGACGAGTTTCCCCATCAAAACCAGCTCAGGCAAAACATTTTCAAGAAGTGTAAAGGAGACAATATTTTTATAACTGCTTGAAGGACTGCTCCCTAGATGCTGCAGCCACAAGAGCTGAGGCAGTGCTATAGAAGGGAGGCAAAATACCTGCAGGCAAAAAGTTGGCCTAACAGCACTGTCATTTTTACAAATGGCTCCAAGCTGGCTTCTCACTGATGAAATTGCAATCATTAATCAAAGTCCTCATCCAAATTTGAGAGCATGTTTTCACATCCTGACTTGGCTACTGAGACAGGCAGCTTGAATAGCTGTCCGATGTGGGACTGCAGTCACTGGCACAAAAAATTTTGCATGAGTAGTTTTGCCTCCCAAACTTACTATACCAAGGCACTACATGTTTTGAGATGTCCACCAGGTGATAAAACAACCCTCTGAGGTTTGTTCTGCCTGGTCTGGTGGTTGCCTAGGTAGACTTTGGGCAAGCCAGCACTTGGGGTCTTGGCCACCAGCCTCACTGGTGGAAAATATGCTTTCCTGTGTAAGGCTGTGTCAGAACTACCCTGCTGTTCAATACTGCCAATATAGTAATTTCCCTGTTAGTGACTGGCATATTGCTCTGTGCAGTGGGCTCTGAATCCTGGGTAAAAAGGCTCTGGCTAACACCAGATCCTATTCACACAAATTTCACACCTCACCTGAATGATGTGTTCCCCTAGAGTTCAGGGTTTCCTGGAAAGGCTGTAAAATGGCACTTGCCAGAAGTCCCCACAGCAGCCTGTTTACGATTTGAGCAGAGGTGTAATAAAATGTACAGTATATCTGACCAGCAAAAAACTGAGTGGACACTCAGTGCTCTGTACCTACCTTCAGTAGATCACCAGATATGACTGCCTGTAAAAGTGCTGCAAAAGACAAAAAGAAAACTGATGTCAGGCAGAAAGCATTGTGCATACAGCTGAGGACACAGCTCACAACATGTGCATGCAAGTTAAGACTGACATCCCTCAGTCCCCTTGTATTCTCATGTACTACCAAAACCAGTGCAAACCCTGTGCTGACACTTATTGGAAAGGCAGAAGACAACCCATGGTGATGAAAGCTGTATGGACATCAAGCCATCATTTCCAATGCTCTTCTGGAACTGCAGGCTTCTGTCTGAATTTTTCACTTGACACGCTTCTGAGACCTTTCAACAGCATCCACAAGGTGGACAAGGTCAAGGCTCCAGCACCAGAACCATCACTGAAAATACCAGTGTTATCTGCACAGAGAACCTGAAATTGTCTACAGACCTGTCAGACACTGATGACAGACTACAGACTGTCACACTGATGATGGAGTCAGTCCCCTGTACACTGAGAATCCCAAATTGTAGATGACTGACTGACAAGAGAGAAATTTCCTAACAATTACTTGTATTACATAAACATTTTGAGATGCCAGAGGGGAGCAAGTCCCCTGGGTTTGGCAGGCAGGGTCAAAGACAGAACAAGGGCCAGTCCTCACCTCACCAGCCTTTGTATTTTAAACACACATGGAAGCAAAAACAGACAAAGAGGACAAGGCTCACAACAAGGCAGGACAGAGCTGCAAAAAGCTGGGAGCTTGTCATGACCCACTAGTGTCTGTCCTGAGCCTGTTAAAAAACAGAAGAAAGGCAAAAGCCTGGGACCCCCTACTGCCCAGAAAAGCTGTTACAAACCTATCACCATGTGGCTGTGTCCTTTTCTCCTCCTTCTCCCTATCATGATATATATTGTAAAAAACAATGATGAATCATCTTTCTGAGAAAGCACTTATGTGGTTTGCATCTTCGAAAGCACTAAACATCTGCCTCAACTCACACTTTATCAACAGTATCTAAACCCATTTCTATCTTTGTGTGTAGGCAGTGCAATCAAATTAAGCATTTGCCCAAGTGCCATCCTTGATAAAGATGCCAAAAATTCATACAGGAGTAAGCAGGAACAAGTGGGGAAAGAGACCCACAGCATAGCCTTCCCTCTGAAAAATAACACACAGGAAAGTGCACAGTGGGAATTCCATGATGAGCTTGCTACACCTCCAGAAATGACAAGGCATCCAAACTAAACACTGCAGAAGAGGAAGGATGTTCAAAGGCAGCTCAACAAATTTCCTTTTCTTTGAAAACACCTGGGGCAACTACATTGTTTTCTGGTCTCAGTAATGCCTCATGCCCTGGCCACACAGCATTGGGAAAAGCAAAACCCCAGTCCAGCTAAGCTCTGTCCAGAAGAAGCAGTAGCAGCAATTCTTGCAGCTTTAGATTTAGGGCAGTTTTTCAGTGACCATGAGTTAAACCAAATCCTAAAAAAAACCCCAGCATCTATGAGAGCGAGTACACACAGATTTTAGGAATGGAAGAAAGCAAACACCAACAGGTAAGAGCTAGAAAATTCTTCACTTTTTATTTTCAGTGGTTAACATACTTCTTTTTTTCCCAATAGTTCTAATAATTGCTCAGCCCAAATTAATAGCAGAGCAGAATTTAACTAATTTAATTTGTTTTATCTATTTCCCTCTCTTTTTTTGGTCAATCTGGTCTTCTTGACACCTTGATGCTTTAGGCTTCAGCAGTCTGAACTTGCAGTAGCCTAAAGAATAAATATTTTGCACATCTCTTATGTGAGAATCACATGAACTGGTGACATGAGTTTTTCATTGCCTTCAACATCCAATTTTTTAAGACATGGCTTCTCTAAGTCACTTTCCTAAGAGACAGTGATACATTTTCTTATGCAAGCCACGCTGAAGATTACAGTTCAAAAAAGCCAGAGAGAGATTCTATGAAAAGCCTGACAAGATGTGAAAAATCTTCTATGCCGAAAATCCATAATCAGAAGTGGTCTGCTGATAAGGCTATTAGGATAAAGCAGCTCTAAAACAAATTCAACATAATTAGACCAATCTTTTCATCTCTTTCCTAAGCCTCAAATCCAGCAAAGCATTTAGGCAAGTGCTTAGCTTTGAGCTAATTACATTCTTTTCACGCCAAGTCTACCTGCACTCTTAAAATTAAGTGCTTTGCTACAGTAGAACCTACTGGATAAATGAATACAGATCAACAAAACCAGCTGGCATAACAAGAGATTACACACCAGTAAAATAATTCAGAGCTGCATGCCCCGACAGAAGAAGATTTAGAAGCTATTGAGCTAGAAATGGAGAAAGGTTCTTTAGAATCAGGAGCATGTTTACATAAATATATGAATATTGCTTAGCACACTAACCCCATAAACCCAAATGGGGCTGCTGGGCATACTGAGGAGGAGGGTGAAGATGGCAAAAATCACCTGGTTGTTAAAGAGGTGGTGAAGCAAGCAAGCAGATGGCATTGACAAGGAGAGCAGACTGAGAAGTTTGAGAAAAATGCTGTTAACATGCAAAGCCAGGCTAGCTTAAAATTAGAAGCATTAAAGTGAGAATTGTTTTATTTCTTCTAAGCAACACTGCACCACTGGTGTAATACATAAAATTAACTATGTCACTGTTTTATCATATATAATATACCTTCAGGTCTTAAAGATGTGTCAAAAATAATTGATTCAATTAATATTTTAATAATAATATCTAATATTTTCTCAGTTTCTCCCAAGAAAAGTATTTCTCATTGTTAATAAAACTGTTTTATTACCTTTTATATTTATTTAGCAAGTACCTTTATTGCTGATGTGACAGCTTGGCAAAACTGGCAAGTGGGGTGCTCTGTTCATGTATTGAGGAAGCACTGGGTCCCCAGGCTGCCTCCTCAGTAAAGCTCCAACTACCCAACTTGGAAAATAATCTTCATTAAAAAAACCCTAACAAAAAAAAAAAAAACAAACCAAAAAACCCAACAAACCCAAACAAACATAAAACCAAAAAAACCCAAAAACCTAAGTAAACAAACAAACAAAAACAAAAACCACCCCAAAAAACCCACACAAACAAAAAACCCCACTGTACCCAGGCCAACCAGTAAACAAAAGAAAAATGACGAGCAAAACAAACACCAGAAAGCCACCCACACCAAAACAAACCCCCTCACACACATGCACCTCTCCACCTCTCTTATAAATTATTATTGAGCAGATACAGGTGCATAATGCACTAACAGAAAAAAAGCCATGTTGAAAAGGCTGCTAATTGAATTGTGGTAAAGCTGCAAGCTAATAGAGATTGAGACACAGGATAAACAAGTACTAGTACACTCCCATGCTGAAAACAATACTTTTCCTAAGGCATATATCCCTTATCTAATTTCTATGTTAGCTGTTTCCATTGGAAACAGCTATTTTTCTTTCATATTCTAAAAATCTATGTTAATATCACTGAGTTACAACAAACATTTTTTGTTTCCCTGACAAAATTAACTTCTGAAATAACAAATGCTCTCTCTGGCTCTGCATGTGAAGCCAGCACCATTAAAACAGTGTTGCAAAGTCAGTCATTAAACTGACTAAAAAAAGTCAGTTTCTGGGCATCAGAGAAAGGAGGAGGGAGGTATTCATACTCCACAACTTCAGAGGCTGAAGATGCCTGAGAGGTCTTAGAGGGTTGCTTGGATGGTCAGAAGAGAAAATAACTCTCCATAGAAAGTAACCTGGTTTGCCCTGCAAACTAGCTCATGTTGTGCTCCACAGACTAAAAGAAGCTCTAGAGAAAATTACTTCCAGCCTGCAGCACCTAAATTAAGAGTCAGTCTAAGACAGAGAGGGGATCCTTCAGAATGGCATGACTCCAGGGGACATGTCTGATCACCTCCAGGAATGACAAACAAACAAGGGCAAAATGAGAGGTCTTCTTTTAGGGTTTTCCAAGGTGTGATACTCCTGGCACCAGGCAATACTCATGGTCTTGGAAATTTCAGTACCTCATACACCATCAGGTGCAGAATGTCTCATAAATGTAAGGGCCAAAGCCACAAGTGCAGCACATCAGAAAAATACAGCAGAAGAGGGGCAGAAGTCATCATCATCACATTGCTCACTTCAAAAGCCATGAAAATTCTCAGAGGCATCACAAGCAAGGAGAAACCTCAAACAAACACCCCTTCCTGTGTGCCCTGCAGAAAATTTCCTCCTAATCCCAAAGCTGCTGATCAGTTTAACACCAAGGACAGACGCAGGGCTGCTATCACACCAGAAACTTTGCAGATGAAACACTTTCAGAAGGAACATGAAGACAAAAGTTCTTACAAAACCTTGTAAGTAACATCTCAGGATCACAAGGTTCTTTGCTAAAAGTAAATTGACATGGAAGATATTAAGTTAGTTGAATAATCATTAGTGAGACAGTAAAAGGAGATGGTCTGCACTGAAAAGTATCTCAAAGAACAGGGTGGTTCTACAGCCTGACGCTGTCAGTAGTACAGGGGTAATGTGTCTTTTCACTTGAGTAAAAGTTATTCATAAACCAGAAATATCCTCCAGATTTTATTAGTCAGATTGCACTCCTGATCAGACTCTTTCCATCCCATATTTGAAACCACTACTTCTATACCAACTAAGCCACAAGGAATGCTGATAAAAATGTACAGCAACTTTGAAGTTTTCAACACTTACAAGCAATTCTTTAGTGAAGATCTAAAAATTTTGAATGAAGGGAGCAGAATTACTTAAAACTATGTTATAAAGTATAAGTACAACACCAAGGACTTGTCATATTCATAATTAAAATGCAGGCAATTATATACCTATGAATGAAATGCAGTATGACAGCAGATTATTTGCAATAATGCATCCTACCATGAGTAGGATACACCAGGGTATCAATGCATCTAATCAGGGAATTTATGGCAGAACTCAGCTACAAGAACTCAAGACCTGGTTGGAGGAGGGTGCTTTGACCAAAGTGGTTTGGTGGGTGGCATCCCTGCCCATGGCAGGGGACTTGGAACTAGGTGTTCTTTAAGGTTTCTTCCAATCCAAAACATTCTATGATTCTCTGATCTCAAACAGAATTAGGGCTCATAAAACCTTTAGCTCTTTCAAAAGACACAGTAAGGCAGTTGATAATCTGATCAGCTCCTTGCAGAAACCTCATCTAACAGACAATGCCTGCATCTGTCCAGCCCTTTCTAAGACACATCTGATGCACTGATTTCAGCACTTGGAATTGGTATGCCATCAGCATTTCAGTGCTGAATGCTTCTTACTGGTTGGAGGCAGCTAATAAAAAAATATAAGTGCTTTGGTGTGGAGTGCCCAGAATTTGAGTGTCAGTGTTCATCACCATCTCCTGCTAGAGTGCTCTGGGGAACTTTTAAGGTATACCTCATAAAATACCACCTCATTCAAACCTTGTAGAGCTGATAATGGAGAAGAAACTATAGGAGAAGGTTACATCATCAGATTTTTGAGAGTTATTAAACTTAACTTGGACTATCATTAGCTTCCAGAACATTTCCAACCCTTTGTTGCTGTTTTAGCCTTTGTACAATTCATAGAGTCAGAAATTTGAGGTAATTACTGCTTTACATCTGGAGAAATTAAAAGCTGACCCTGATTAGAAGAGTACTTTTACACAGTTGGAGTCCTCTGAGCTGTTAAAGATCAGCATTAGAGAAAAGATAACAAAAGAAGCCCTTGGGACTTATTTTTCACCAGTTTTACAGAAATCAATAACTTCTATTTCAATCACTCCAAAAGGTATGCTCTCAAAAGACTGGAGTTCATTCAGAAATGCACTATTTTCTCTGTAAAAAGTAATTTGTTCATAAAAGGTTTATGACAAACTGACAGTAATATAACTTACCCAGAAATGTACAGAACTGATTTTTTTTCTACTCTAGCCATGATCTTCAGCCTTGCAGTGAAAGGGGTGGGGAGTACCACAGAGAATTGCTTTATGGATTAATTCCCTTCTGAGCGAACTGTGAGAAACAGGCACCTAAGACAGAGCAGTGAATTCACTTGGTATTTCTGAAGGGCCTGACAGTCCCATTGAACAATTTTAGGGATCCATGAAGAGAAGTTACAAATCTCTGCACTTGAGCTTTTACAAAACTTTGCCTCTTTCCAACATTTTATCTGCTTTTAAAGTTAGAAAAAGAAACCCAAACCACCTATAATATACACATGCCAAACTGTCTACATAACTGAGAAATTAAATTGCAAAACTAATAGTGCTTTGTTGGAATGACTGTGAGCTCACAGGTCTTTGATCTACAGACAATCTCAACTCTCACCAAAGCTGATGATGATTAAGTATTTCCTTTGAAGATAAGCTGAGTGAAAAGAGCAATTAAATTTTTCTTCGTGTGTTTTATGCACCTGCAAGTAGTAGAAGTGACAACTGGAAACCATGAAAAAATGAAACAGAAGTTAAACCTTGCAGGTTAAGGGGTCTTCTAGATGCTGGCAAAAAAAAAATCCAGAAATAAATGGTAAAAACACTTCTTCTATATTCACTGAAAACATATTCACTATATTCACTTCTATATTCACCTAGACATATTCACTGATATATATTCACCATATATCACTTATTCTATATTCACTGAATTCAGTGAATATAGTGAATATATTCACTATATCCACAGAAATATTCACTATATTCCATTCACAGGGAATGGAAAAAGGTTCCTGAACTTGCTGGAGGAGCCCAAAGACTGCAGAAGCAGCATGATGGAAATATGACAGCAAAAAATAGATGCAATTTAGAGGTTTCCTGCCTAAATCATAATATCCCTTGTGCTGAATGAAGCAAAGACTCACTGAATTTTAATTTTTTTCCAAAAAATATCTGTTTGCTACCTCTGCCCTAAAGAAACAGGTGTTATACAAGGGTTCTCCACAGGTTTTCAGATTCTGAAAAGTCTTGGGCTTCCTATGGAACCTGAAGGCAATGCCACCAGTCTAGGCAGGTCACAAGAGCTCTGCTGTGAGGCACTATTTCCACGAAAGACAACAAAATAAAGAGCCTGAGAGCTCAAAATACTCCCAAGAGACCAAGAAAACTGACAGTGCAGCAACCAAGAGCTCAGCAGCACATCAGCTGAGCAGCAGCCAGGCACACACACCTGGGAGCCTTCACACAGTATCTTCAGCTATTTCACCTGGACAGGAAAACCTGCATTAGCACACATCCTCTTGGGCTCTGAGAGAGACACTTTTGAAGTCTGCTGGCCCTCTGAATAAGTCATGCCTCAATGACATCTATTTCTAGGATTGGATAAAGAGGTAGAAAAAGCTTCTAAATGTTCAAGGGCTGTTCTTTAGTTACAAAAGCACTGCATCCCATGCAGATTTAGAGAATTGACACAGTTTTGATTGCACCTGTTTGCCTAACTTGTGAATAAGAAAAAAATTTAACATGTAAAAAAAAAAAAAAAAAAAAATCAGTCATTACTCCGGTGGCTATAAATATGCATTATGAACGTTTACCTTTTAAGAATTTAAAAATTCAAACAACTGCACTAAAACACTGGTAAGAGAGAAGGAGGGGAAGGGAAGGCAAAAATAGCCACACATGCTTGCTGAAGGGAAAGAAAGGCCAAGTTCTCACTTACACAGAAGTCCCTTCATACAACTCTGGAAGGATAAAGAGGCTTTCAAGCAGATGTAAATTACACTCAAGCTGCCTTTAAAGCCCCATTTTCACTCAGACTAGTTTAAAGCTACTTTGATGCCAATTAGAGTCCAACCTGAATTGTTTATGTGGCACTAGTGCAGAGCTGAGAGTGCAGTTGATAGTTAGGAGTGAAAGTATTCATACCCTAATGTTGAACTTTTGCTGCAAGACCATTTAACTCAGATTTACAAAAGCAAAGGATGGTTAAAAAAAAAAGGACTTCCTTTGTAAATAGTTCATAACCTTAAAGAACAGTCACAGATAAACTAAGCACCATCTGGCTCACATCATCACTTTTTTGCCTTCCTTTTTCCTTCCACCATTTTTATTTTTAAACCAAGACAACAATTTATGTCATTCTCAGGAGTGATGCAGTGGAAGAAAATGTCTGTGATGAAGTGAGAGCACAAGGCAGGGAAGACTGGCTGACTAATGCAGTAATTTTATCAATAGAGTGGCACTACTTTGGCAGAAAGAAAATTCTAGGCAAAGTAATTAAGCAGTGGTTTAATTTTAATTTAAAAATAAATAGGACAGCAAAAAAGAAGCATTGTGGGCCACACTATTCCTCTTCTCTGTCTTTGTGGACCATTCCCCTCACAGGCATTCTTAGTACACTCCCTTCAGGTTTTTGCCACTGCAACACTGGCTACAGTGCCTTTGCCTGCAATATCTAAGTAACTCTTCCTCAAAAAGCTTGGGCTTCACAGGAGGACTACATCATCCAAAATTCAGTTCAAGAATATTTTTCATAGCCTTTTCTAGCCAATTTCTTCAGTGAGTGAAGCGATTGCCACTCTTATCTGACCATGAGCAATCTCCATCAGAAAAAGAGCCAGAAGCAAAGTAGCTTGCAAGGTTGCCCAGAGCTTCTGCTTGAAAACAAGCACTCCAATTCATACAACTTATTCCTCACTCACACTTCCTCCAGAGGGGAAAAGAATAATGGCAGTGAAATGGTGAAATAAATGTTTTTCTGTTTTCATCTATTGCTTATCCAGATGCCCACATCTGCTAGACATCTCCCTCTCAGATGCCTGCTGACCCCTCAAACTGCTTGGATATGATGAGAGGGGGAATGTAGGCACCTTTTAAAGGTTTTATCCAGAAAGGACCTCCCTCAGCCCTAGACCTGTGCTTTGACAGAATAATTTCTCTTGCCAGGTGTACCCTGGGTCTGTCTCAATACCAGCCTCTGCTGAACTGAGAAGAAAATGAACCAACCCAGAGCAGATCCCCAAGGCATCATTGGCTCAGCCACAGACACTTTCAAAACACTATCCAGGAAGGCTTTCTTCCCAAAGTGGCTAATTAATACAAATAAATACCTGCAGTCAGAGCCTCCCTCCAACCCCTCCCATTCTCTCTTTAATTTGCACAGAGAAAGCATTCCAAGACATCTCAATTTGTTGCTGGGTAAACAGCTGCAGCATCACCATGAAGAATACAGCATCTCCTCTCTCTCTTTTGAAAGCCTCTTGTGTATAAAACAGATATTCATTTTTTTATCTTTATTTTTTAATTCTACCAGCACTGAGATTTTTGGATTCATCTGCAGCACCCTGCTCATCCTTTTCATCAGTATGGCAGACTGCTTCAAAATTCTAGAGAACATCCCTTTGCAGACTGTGACTCTCAAGATTAGTGGAGAGTGGCTCCAGAAAGAAGAAAGGGGGCCAAGAGACTGAAGTCTGCATTCCCACCGGCCACCATGGGCAAGAGGAAATCCCATCTCTCTGAGGTTCCAGGAAGTGTTATTCTTTCTTGTGCTATTTTCTGGGACTCCTGCAACCATGTTCCTCCTTACATGTGTTTAGATTTCCTCTCTTTAATGGAGCTGGAGCAAATGCCAGCATAGACAGGGCATTCTGCCTCCAAGGCAGGAGCAGACACTGCAGAGCAAAGCATTTTCCTGTGTGGGATGGAGCCACCACTGCCTTCCATGCACACACTTGATCAGTCCCTTCCTTATAACTCAGATAGCAGCTCTCTCTATTAAGAGGGATCTCCAGAGACAGAATTACACCTCCCACCTAAAACTTCCAGTTTGAACCCATGCCAAGCAGTCCCTGTGGAAATTTTTTTCTAATAGAGAATAATTTAGAAGTCACCATTATAAACTCACTTTACTTCTAATGCACTCCGGGCTCTACTCAAATCCCTCCTAGGTGTAGGATATCCAGGCTGGATGACTCCAAGTCATGGAGTGACTCCATGGCATGGAACCAGCACCTGGCAGAATCTGAAAGACCTTTGAGTGTTGCTATTTGTCTTTTCAAGCAGAACACCCATCCTTTATCTTAATCTCTTGTATAATATTATTGCTTTGTAATAATAAACTGTCTTCAAAATTGCTCCACTGAATGTATTTCCCTCTTGTCTTAATTTCTCAGTTGTCCTCATGAATTTTGATTCTATTACACACAAAATGGCCAAAACCACAAACCCTAACCCACAGAAATTATGCTGATGCAGCAAAACCACATATCTGCTGGAAGCAAACTAGGCAGAAAGCCCAATCTCATTGGTTTATAGAGAAGTAAACAGGAGAGCAGTGATATAAATATTTGAAACCTCCTGTCTCCTGATCAGAATGCAACTGAGATTGTAAGGATTAAGCTCTGGTTGCCTGCTACTTGAGGTGCATTAGTATAGGTATTTAAAACTGAGTAGTTCCATCAAAGGCAAAGTTCCTCTGTTTGAAGTCAGACACAAAATATTGAGCAGCATCAGCCCCAAGTTGCCATGACATGAATAACACACCAATGTCCCTATATCGTTAATAGCAACACTCAAGAGTTTGCTGAGTTTTTTTCAGAATATTTGAAATGGAAATAGAACTCATTGTACTCTTTTTAAGGTCATTTCCTTCAACTGCTTGCGTGATGATGAAGAATCAACTCAAACATACAAGGCAAACAAAGAATAGTAGAGAGAACCTAACTTTGGCCAGATGAAACTACAGATATGAATATTAATGCAGATTTCTGCAGGGTGGCTGTAAATAGGAGTGGGCAAGGCATGATCCAGTGTGGACACAAAATACAGTGCAGCTCTGAAAAGTGCTGGGTGAATGAAGGGTTTGGTAAACCTCAGCCATTCACCTAACCATAACCAGATAACAAGTGTGCACTGGATAACCAGACAATGACTGTGTAGGGGCAACAGGGGGTATTAGAAGGCTGCATTCTCATCACACTACCATTCCTATTCCAGAAATAATAGATGCAATAACCTCCAGCAGTGTCAAACCACCTGGGCATATCAACAAGACTCTTTATACAGCAAAAGTGTAGCAGGTGATACCCTTCACTATAAGATCACTTGCCTAGCCTTCCATCATGACATCTACCAGGTCTTCTGTGGGCCTGGCATGTGCCCATTTTTGAGTCTCATCTAATCCCAAAACCCCAAGAAAACCACTGATTTCCAAGGCTGCAGGGCATGGAGCTTCACCAGGGTGTACCTGGCTGAACAGATCCTTCTTCAGAGTCATCAATCCCCTGTCTAAACTGTAATGCTTTAAGATTTACTTGGCTTTTATCATTTTGTCAGTCAGAGCATTAGAGGGTTAGGGGTTTGTCTACTCCTTTTGTTTATTAAAAAAAGAAAAGAAAGAAAAAAAAAAAAAAAGCTGACGGATTTCACTTCTTTAGTTATCTATTTCCTAGCTACCTGTACCAAGAACAAAGACACAAACCTTAAGAGGCTTTGGGTATTTCTTCTTTTGAAGTTTGGGATTTTCTAGCAGTGCTCTTTCCCTTTCTGTGCCAATTAAAATGGGGCTGTTTTGTAACTGATAAAGGTGCCTCTAACGCGTGTCCACAACAAGGAGCATTGTCTGCAGTTACAGTTGTTCAATAGATGCCCAGTCCCAGACAGATGGTGCTTTATCTTCACCCTCTTGTCAAGACAGCATAATGCATTGTCCTGTCAGGGATTAATGGAAGTGCCACTCACATTAGATGCTAATTCTGGTACAAGTCTGTTCGAACACTACAGATGCTACAGCTACTGTTTCCCACTGTGCTTGTAGCAGTCTGTCCACACTGGAGCAGAAGCAGGACATTCAGAAACCAAGGTGAGGAGGACAATGCAAAAATCCATGCAGAATACAACCTTGTGGTCAATGGGAAAGAGTCATTCAAAAAGCAAGAAGAGGATGATAAAAAAAACTCCACAGAGAAACAGTAGAAGAAAAAGTGACAACTGAATATTAAAGCAGACAAAACAAAGATCAGGAACCAAGAGGAAGGTTAAAACAAAAGATCCAACACAACAGAGAAAGAGCCTTTTCTCATTAATGATCAAAATATCCCATCATCAGAAAACCAGCACTAGAATGGTGTCCATAATAGGGAAGAGCAGATGTACAGGGCAGAATGTAGGTACAGTGAAGGAAGGTACATTATTCCACTGTTGGATCTTCCTTCACTATGTAGCCCAAAGCATTACTGCCTTATAAAGAAAAGTAAATGTATAACATATTGAATAGGTACACAGTTGATTGAATAGGTACACAGTTGAGTACTTATTATTAATGAATATATGAGTCTCAAAACTGATTTTAAGATACATACTCCAAGAACAATATGCCAGGAGACATCTGCATAAACACTATAAAAGACAGGCAATTCAGAGATCAGTTTTCAGCTCCCTCATGGACCCTCTTTTTGTTTAGTTAAGAGATTTGAGATCTAAGGCTAATTTGAGATGCCTCCACACATGCAGTCTCAGTGGACTGAGAACCTTCTAGACTCTAAAAGACCTGCAGCACTTTTATCACATTTTCCTTTTAGTAGTGTGCCCATTTACCATGTTCTGTAGCTGGCATAGTGGGATAGAGAAAATCCAAGTATTGGACCCTGCTTTCTGAAAAGTCACTGGAGAATGGGAAATCTTTTGTGCTTGAGAGAAGCTCCTACATATTTATAGGGATGACAAACCTAGTTAGAAACTCCATGGTCACAAAACTTCTAATAACTGGCACTGTCACGTCACTAATTGGTCAAGGCCTTTCACTCTGCATTTCAGAAGAGGTTGCTTGTGAGAGAAAGGGAAGAAAGGCAAGGAAGAAGAGGCTATTCAGAGATGTTGATCAAACCTGAAAAGCCAAACCATGGCAGCAGATGGTAGATGGCAAACAGGAAGGTTTTGTCAAAAACTCAAATAGTATAAAAATAGTGGAAAGAAGAAAAGCATCCTGACAGCATGAAATACTAACCTTTAAAGACACACAAGGAAATGCATATACACCGTCTGTTGCTCCATTAATAGATAAAGATGAAGCAATAGAGTAAATGCAAGGGAAATGAAATAGCAAGAGCAGCCCATCACTAACAAGTTTATGCACTGAGATGCAGCTTGAATCCAGGTCCTGAAAGAGTATATTAGACCATAATGATTTCAAATCTCTTCTGAGAGTTGGAGACATGAGGTATACTGTTAACTTCTCACAGTCCTGTACTGAATATTAGAAACTGTGGTCATGGTAAAAAGCAGATGAACTATTAAACAGGAAAACTCCATCTGGTTCACAAAATCAATGAGCTGTAAATCATAAAAATCTAATAGGGCACACCAGGAAATTAAACCTGTATACTTCTGCCAGTCTCATACTTTTATTTGTCACGGGATCTGCTGCTACCAGACACTAGGAATGGACTAGATAAGCCAGATATATCTGTGGTCTTGCATGTTTGTTCACTTTTATGGCTTTCTTTACAACTTTTGTTACGGAGGAAGGACTTGCCAAGGAGATGGAAGAGAGTTTATTAATGACTATATGTTTGACATCCATTACAGTGGACCTAAAACCTTGGCTGGAGCCAAGGACAATGTAGGTTGATACCTAACTAGTCACTCCACACTCCAAGTGAGCATAGTTCAGTGACATCCCTCCAGGCTCAGAACCTCCTTACACTTCCAGATGGGAATAGTAAGGACTGTTGCAAGTGGATCTTTCTTGAGTAATGCTTATGGTATTGGCCAGAAAATATTCTGATTGTGTGACTGCATACAAATTGGATGTCAGAAGAAAATAGATATTTCTTTTTTCGACCAGAAGAGTACTCCCAGTTCAGAGCCACACGATGAACTTTCTCCTCTCACTCAGTCTCCCTTTTTTTGTTCCTCATTCCTTATGCAACTCTGGCAATGCAATTACCATCCCTTCACAGCACGTCTCTGGATTTCAGTACCAATGTAGCCATATATTGATATACTGCAGATGGACTTAAGCTTGTCACATTATTAAGCAGCTGATCATCACAAACTCTCTCTTTAGGCCATAGGGAAAGATCAGATCCTTCAAGTTTCCCTCACAGCAAGCACATTGCCATAACCTGCAATGCCTGCTACTCAAGCTGTGAGATTTTTCCATGTAGAAGAGCCTAGCTGCCCTAAATTCCATACTGTCCTACTAAACTGACTTTACTGGTAACCCAAGATAATGTGTGTTTAAGCCTTTAAAACACAATGCATTGTCCTCTCAATGACAAAGATGCTGTCCTATGAGAGTCATAAAAGATGTGCTTATCTTTACAAAAACTTGTATCGTCCTTTCAGCCACACATTTTCCACAGGTGAAGTTCTATACAGATGGATGAATAAACTGTAAACTCTAGCAATATTTCCATTTGATTAAGCAAGATTCATTTTACAAATAACAACTTCTGTCAGTCCCAATTAAACTAACCAAATGATCAAGCACTTAATGTCTAGGGGTGAACAAAGTTTCATCAACATCAAAGTTTCATTTTTATAAAAAGCCATCTTTCTCTACCACAACTGTGTTAAAACAGAGCTTACTCACTAGTCTTTGGTCTCATTTTTAATATGCTGTTACTGTCTATAAAACAGATCTTACCTTGATCTTCTGAAGAAACCGGTGACCTGAAATAAAACAACAAAAGCCAGTCAATCTTGGATAAAAGGAAGGTCACAAATAAAGTTCAGTCTGGGGAATGGGATATGGAGTAATTTGAAATTTTTATTGTTTATTCCTTAGAAGAGAGGACTGAAAGGCATCTGACCAAAAAAAACAAAAAAAAAAGAAATAGAACTGAACAGGTCATCTAGCAGCAGATTCTGCAGGCCAGAGTGACCATATGGAGCCATCTCTGTGAGGGCTGCTGCAAAGACTGTCTGTAGATACTTGGCAGAAACTCATCTGCTACTGCCACTGCCAGGAGAAAACCTCACAACTAGGGTTAGTCAAGGAAATTACATCTTGGTAGGAACTCACAGTCATTACAGTGGCCATTTTTTGCCATAAATCAGTGTAGTGGTTAGCATAAAACAGGAAGTTTTGCTATGTAGTGGTTAGCATAAAACAGGAGTCATAATTAATAACAACTCATGCCATCTTCACAAAAGTAACATAACAGATTA
Source organism: Agelaius phoeniceus (assembly GCF_051311805.1). NCBI lineage: Eukaryota > Metazoa > Chordata > Aves > Passeriformes > Icteridae > Agelaius > Agelaius phoeniceus. The sequence goes on from NC_135269.1 coordinate 13,085,658, forward strand.
AAAAAAAATATGTCTGGACAGATGTAAGTACAGAAAAAAAGCAACATACCAGCTGCAACACAAGAGTTATGGAATACTCTAACCAGTGGATTAGGACTCTGATAATACCCCAAGAGAGTGAAGGGTTATGAAACAAAAGTGACCTCTCAGTGTCCCTGCTGACAAAGAGAAGAACCCCAAAGAATTCTGGGAATTTGTGTCTCAGTTCCTATCACTAAGGATCACACTCCTGATGGTTTTGGTCACCACCCAGAACAAAAGGACATAGAAGTAGTGGCCCCTCCATTTTTCCCTTTGCTGCAATGGCATGGCTTACCAAAACTGAGGTTAACCATGGGGCTGAATCAGGGATGTACTTTCATTGCTCAGACCAGACTGACAGCACAGAGTCCAGAGGGCTGGACCACTTCTCAGCACTTCCCCAGCACAGATTTCAGTTCCATACACAACCTTCCCACCCAATGAGTTTGTTCCTGCAGCGAGTGGGACAACCCATGCTTCCTTTCCAAGATATTTAATTTCACAACAATGTACAAAAAATAACAAATTAGAAAAGATTTTAAAATGTTAGTGTTGCCAGCAAAGAGATCAAAGCCAACATAAGAGAAGCAGCCACAGAGGGGTGAAGGGAAAGGAAAGAACAAAGGGGAAAAGAGCACATGTATATTTAACTGAGTCAGCAGGGGCTGAGGGCTGGAGGGGGGAAAGGAAGTGAAGCAACCCTGGGTTAGAGGAATAAAGGAGCTAAGGAAGAAGCCATGATCTCATTTCATAACAAGGGTTTGAAAATGAAGGCTGAGGGATTATAGAACATCAGAAGCAGATATGCAAATATGTAGATGCAAACAGGAAAAATGGAAAGAAAAGAAGGAAGCTTTCCTGCCAAAGTATGTAATTTTTTTTTGCTGTAAAATAGAGAGAGATTTGCAAATAAAGAGAGGAAAGAGTTAGAGCACAGCTGGAGCAATGGTCACTGTGAAAGGAAAAAAATTTGATTGCCTAATTAGGATTCTGGCTGCACAAGAAGCCAATGTGTCTGTATGGATCAGAATTAATTAATCCTCTACTCCCATTAAAGGCTCTGATTGCTGCTGAACATCCTAAGCATGTATCCTGCTCTGTTGCCAGCCAGGCCAGCTCTGCCCTCACCCTTCAGCCATGTGTGTGAAATACAGCAGAAATGCAGGTAACCCAAAGGATTTAGCAGGCTCCACTAGAACTGTCCTGCTTTGACCAGTTAGTTACAGACTTTTGTCTTTAACTCCTAGCAGAACCCGTTCTGAAGATCAAAAGCCACTGCATTTTCTACAAGGTTAAACACATCAGAATGGGTCATATCAAGAGGTGAAAGTTTTTAGATACTTGAAGATGTTTTTACATGCAAGAGTCATGCAAGGTTCCTTGGCTCACATATTTTGACCCTCCACCCATTGCTAATGCAGTATTTCACTGCATCAGCAAAATAGATTCCTTTGTTTTGTTTCTTAATTGCCCAGTTTCATCACCTTTCAGTTCTTTTTTGAAGCAAACAAATAAACAATACAGATTATACTATAATTTGGCTCTTCCTTATGCTTGGTTAAACAGATGTCATTAGCTCCTTAAAGCATCAACAACAGAAGAGATGTTATTACAATATCAATGCCTTCTCAATTAAAGCATTGATCGAAGGGGAGGATGAAAAATATGTTTATTCATATTTTGTGTGCCTAAAATTATTATATATTTTTCAAAATATTACTGCCTTTTTGCTTTTTTTGCATGTCTCAAATACAATGTTTGTAAGAAATTTAACATTAGCACTCATGCTACTAGCAATGCTTTTATTTGAAAAGATCCATCAAGTAACTGGGTAGCCTGGCATCCTGAGAAAATAAGGTTTATATAACCTTATTTATATCAGTATCTTGATGTGTACATATGCACCTCTCTGTCTCACTCTGATAAACTCTGGGCTTGTTGGCTCATTTCGTCCCTTGTTAATTGAGAGGGAGTCAATTCCCGTTTTCACACACCAGGAAACAAAATAACATAAGCTCAACTTTTCTGATGTAGCAGCAAAGCCACAGAGGAAGGTTTTGAATATCCCAGCCACAGAAAAAGCCTCAATGAGAGCTTCCACCACTGGAGATACCAAAGGCTCAACCACAATAAACTGGGCTTCCTTTGTTCCACCACTGACATGAAGAATTTTGGCAAAGAGCAGAGAGGACTTTCAGCATCCTCCTACAATTCCAGGCCATACAATTTAGCAAGGGGGAGGGAGGCTTTCCTAACTGCTCAAGTTCTCTTCTAACTGCACCAAGGGGAGTCTTGTTTGTAGCTGTGATGGGAGGAAGTGAGGCTGCACAAACCTCCACACTAAAAGGAATTGGGCATTTTGTGCACTGACTCCTCCAGCCCATGCTTATGGCAGGCTCTAAGGGAGGAAAGAGAGACAGCCTAATGACCTGCTCTAAACCACATCCACCCACTCCTCAGCCACAGGGGCTTTCCTGAGAGGACAAAAAAATCCAGTAGATGCTCATATTTCCGGTCACACATCTTTCTCTCAGGTCTGTAAGAGGTGTGAGAGACAGACTGTGGCAGCACTGGTCACCAGACAGGTGTTCCAAGAAGGGAGGATTCTCATCTGCTAACACCCACACAGGAACCATCTGTCCAGTGCATGTCAGCTCCCCTCCCAGTTTGATCCTGGCTATGTGTTTCACTGTCATAAAGAAGCAAGTTATCATCTTCACAGCCTCCATGCCTTAAGAAAAAAAAAATTAGAGACAGGTCAGAGACATTTCAGGAAAACTAATATACTGTCAAGATCTGTGGTCTCACCTGGGTCAAAACACTTTGCCAAATGACATCTTGAAGAGATTTTCATTTGGTTAAACAAAACAGAAAAAAAATCTTCAGGAAAAGGTTCAGGAACTGCAGTATCCTGTTCTTGACCATTTCAGAATGGAATAACTTCTTTCTTTATATGTGTATATATACACATCAACTGGGTTTTTCTTTTGGTTTTATCTTGGTGTAAAATTAACTTGTAGAAAGCAAGGGTCACCATCACCCCAAGAGAGTAAAGGCAGACCAGACTATCTGTGACTGGCTACAGAGTCATGAGATTCAATTATCTCTTCTACCAACAGTGATATTTATTTTCCCATGCATAAATGAAACTGGAGAGCCTGATTTCACATATTTTCACCTAAGGCTTTAATCTTTCTCCCTGCTCTGGTTTTACAAACAGCTGCTGTTGTAGCAGATAGTTTGAGTAAAGACATTTTGGTGATAGGAAAGAGGATCAGAAGGGAGGAGGAGGAAAAGCATGTTGTCAAGAAAGGTCTAATCTCCTCTGTTTGCTTTCCCTGCTGTTCACAGCCCTCCTTTCTTACAGGTCCTCCAGCAGTCTCCTCATGTTGCAGAGTGGCAAACTCAGCCAGAGGGATAAAAGAACTTGCAAGCCTCAGCCTGCAAGGGGAGGCTGTGCAAGGTCTGTTCCACCACCCCTTATGCAAGCAAAACAACACCCTTTGGGCTTAACACAAAATCCTCAAGCATCTTCCAGAAATGAAGGTACACATCTTTAGAAATGCATAAAAAGCCATAAAAGGGGTGTAAAAAAAGCCTGATCATACACACACTAGATGCATCCAGCAAATTGGAATACTTACAATATTGAAGGCATGAGACCTGCCCACCTGAAACCACAACAGGCCTCCAAGTTCACTGTCTGATCCAAAGCTCACTGGAATTTTCTCACTCACTCTTGCAGGTTTGGATGAATTGCTGCAGAAATCTAATCCTCAGCATAGGCAAGGCAACCTTCAGTATCATACAAGCCTCTCTCAAAGAGCCACACAGTCAGAGCTGTTTCCAAGGGCACATTCCAGTGTGCAAGCACTAGGTTTGTTCAGACTAGATGAGTGGAAGAAGGAATACTCATTTCTAAGGAGGGAAGTGCAGGGAATGTCACAATTTTGAGCCTAGTCAACTGAGACTTAGGAACCTAGAGATATACAGCCAGACTCCAGGAGATGAATTCTAACCAAATTTCAGCAAAAGAGTACATTATTCATGAAGACAAAAGCCTCTGGAGAAACAAAAGTTGGAGCTGATGTAAAGCAGCTATTTTAATCAATAAACCTGTAGCAGAAACCATCTGCACTAGACCTATTTGAAACCAGCCATTTAATATTTAAAGGCCAAATAACAATCTCTATGCAGCAATTCTACTGGGGTTTATGACCATTCCACTTCTTTGCTGCTTAAGGAATGTAGTTCTGCAAACTTTTTAATTCAGTCTGACAACAGCTGCCTGTGATGAGGGGAGAGCAAGAGCTGTCAAATTAAACCCATTCCTTCTCATTTTGCAAGTGCATCTCTTCAGAATCAAAAGTGGCATCCCCGTTGGGATTTATTCATATATCCTCTGATTGCAAATGAAGAAAATTTTTAGCACATCAAGTGTTTTTAAAATATAGGTGAGGAAACCCTCTCATTCAGCAATTTGTATCAATACCCCTGTAACTGTGAGTCCCCTGCAGTCCCAGCTGCAAACAGTACATCATTTTACTGGTAGAAAGGCAGAACTGCTTTCTTTCCTGGAGCAGATAATGCTCAGTCTGGGCATAGCACTTGATGAAAAAATAAAAGCCTAAGAATTTCTGAGAGTTTCCCCACACTTTCACTTGACCCCATACATTCCCAGCTCAGAGTGGCCATCAGAGGCTGGAGAAGCACAGCAAGTTAGCAAGTTCAGCAAAGGCAAATGCAAAGTCCTGCACTTCAGGAGGAGTAAACCCATGCAACAAGACAGGCTGGGGTCTAACACTAGAGATGAAGCTTTTCAGAAAGGATGCCTGATGTTAGCAAAGTACAAGTTGAACATCTGTCAGCAGAATTCCCTGTGATGGAAAGGGCCAAATACTGAGCTGTATTTGCTAGACCTGAGCCATAAAGTAGATGGAAGTGATTTTTGACCCTGTACTTCATGCTTGTGAGACTTGAGAACAAGACAGACATTGACAAATTGGGCTGAGTTCCAGAAAGGGCTGCAGAGATGCTGTGGGCAGAGGAGGACAGGCTATGGAAGCTGGGTTTGTTCAGTAAGAAGAGAAGGTTTGGGCAAAATCTAATTGCTGCCTTCAACTACTTAACAGGAAAGGAAAGAGACGACAGAGTCTGCACGAAGAAAGAACAGTCACAAGCTGGCACATGGGAAATTCAGATTGGATGTTAAGGAAAAAAATTTCTAACATGTGGATGATCAAAGAGAAGAACAGGCTGTGTAAAGAGACTGTTGAATCTCCAGTTTTGCAGATATTCAAAACTCATCTAGAAAAGGCTCTGAACTTCATCTAGCTGGATCTATCCTGAATATTTGTATTAGAGGTCCTTCAGAGTTGTTCCCAACCTAAGTTTTTCTGCAATTCTTTAAGTCTCTCTACAAAGCGTTCTGGTTTTACTACCCCATTTTTCCTGTCATCCTTTCCTCTCAAATATCACGCATAGACAATGGCCATACTGCCTCACACACATGGGAAAATGCTGACCAGCAAAGCCCCCTGAATCTGAGAAATTCCATTCAAGTTATTTATCAGTTTGCAGAAATCTGTTTGGACATGTCCTGTAACCTGCAACAACCATCAAGAGACAAACACTAGAGATCTTATCCTTTCTTAATTCTGTTAAAGGACAAGATCAGTATTCCTTCTACCCTCTCTCTAACTTCTGATGCCTCAGTTATAGCTTCTACATTTCTCAGATTCTGTACTGCTTTAGAGTGTACTTCTGAGCTTCATATTAAGAGTTGGTGAGCTCTCTTCACAGAGTAGGGAGACAAAACAATTCCTTTCCAAGCTTGGGACCAAGGACAAATGGTCCAAATGTCAGGCCCAAGAGCATAAACAATGTGGATTGAAGAGAGAAAAACAAGAAGGATGGGACTTAATAACCTAAAGATGTAATTGGACAATTAACTCCAATATGCAAATGCACCAGAGTTTAAAAAAATGTGAGACCCCATGACCGGTTGTTCATTTTTGTGATCATTTTAGGTTCATATTTGGTGCAGCCCTGGTTGAGCTCTTGTGCTGCCCAAGATGTACCTATTGAGGCCTCCCAATAAACACCTACTTTATTTTTTAGCTCCATCTAGTCTTTGTTCTAGGTCAGCCTTCACAAGGCATCACTTCCTTCAGCAGCCTCCATCTCCACCTGCACAGCAATCACAGCCTCAGGCTGTTCACGTGCAGTCCAACATACAGGAGAGAAATTGGTGCTTCTTGGGAAACCAGGGCAGCTCAGATGTGTTCCAGGCTGGGTCTCAGGCATGTCAGTGTGCCCTGTATTGTCACATGTCTTTTTGCACTACTGCTTAACTTTTTGTCTCCTACCTTTCCTCTGTCCACTGTGGAATGTTTTAATGAAGACATGTAAGACCACAATGCAGCTATACCTGAAGCTGTGCTGACACCCAGAGGAGTCGACTAGGAATTGCTGCTTAAAAGGGAATAGAAGATTTTATTGCAAAATCAGTTATAATCCCAAACATGCCTATCATTAATTTTTAAAAAAGAGAAAAAGGATAGAGAAGTGTTCTATAAAATTCATCTTGGATACGATAGTTCTACCTCAAAACATGACCTGAGCAAGGTGGCTTGGTATTCACTTGAAAAAGAAAATCTTTCCAAATGAGCAGCAAGATCATTGTAGGATAATCACAGTTTGTTTGGATTCGGTTTTTTGGTTTGGTTTTTTATAAATGCTTGGCCTTTCTTTCTCTTATGATCACATGGCCCTAAAATATCTCAGTGGAATGCAAGAGAATTATTTTGAAGAGGGTCTTATCCCAGCTTGTTTGAAATGCCCTTCTTCCATTTCCAGACTTTAATTAAATCTTCAAAATCCTCACTGACCTATAGAAAGTTAGATCTAAGGACATTATGCTTTAGTGAAACAACAACCTGGGTGCCAAGGGACTGGATGTTGTTTGACACAGGCCACTGTTAAGAAGACCTGGAACAGGAGCTAAGTGTCTACATTTATGCATTTCCTCAGCATTCTACATGAGAATAAAAGCATATCTATTAGGTAGCAAAACATCTGCCTTTTCCTCAACAACAAATAAGTGCACTTTTACTTCTTCCAAGAAAAGATTAAAGCAGAGGTCATTTTGTTAGGATTTCAGCTTTATTTAACCCAGAGAAAGAAATTATTTTGCCAAGCACAATGCCACGACAACCCCATTTTGAGCACCTCAGGTATAATAACCTGGTTCATAAGACACAGCTTCTCTTGGCCCTCAGGCTAGATGGAGGTGAAGCACATCAGCTGCTTGGTGTCTTAAGATACTACCCATATAATTTTATGCCACTTTGGGCTTCTAAACAATCCAGAAGCTACCCTAAATGGTGTGTTTGTAGAACAATGCAAACCAGACACTTTTGAGAAACAGCATTTTGTTCCAGAAACACATGAATCTCTCAGAAACAGATTTTTGCAATTATGTTAAAAAATAAGTCACCTGATTTTCACAAGTGCTAAGCACTAAGAAACCCTCACTTTCCTGCCACCTTTTACAAAATAATCTAAAAATTAAAAAATCACCTTAGTTAATATGCATAACACAGAGATCCTAGGCAGAGCAGAACTGCTGAGCTGTTTCCACTCCTGCTATAGACTAATTGATGGAGAAAAAAATTCTGTTGGGAGTTTCAGATATGGCTTTTGTGCTGCACTTTTAGATGTCTGGCACAGAAATAGGAATCTAGGAGTCAGGGTTACACTGGCTCTAAGCCACCTCTGGCTCTCTGATTTCAGCTCTTGGCATAATTTAGCCAGGTCCATCTGTCCCTGCTGGCCCATGGGCATCAGCACTGCCAGAACCTCAGCAAGGCTCTCTGTTATGGCCCTGCTCCCCTTGTATTTCCCTCCCTGGCACACACCCCTGTGCCAGCACTGCTAAACACTCTGCCTCAGCTACCAAGACAAAGCTGTGGGTTTTACTGGGCCCTTCCTCATGCAGAGGAGCAGCAGGGACAAACAATGTTTTGAAGCTTTCAGAAGTTTCTCTGCTCACCCAAGTCCTTTGGCAGGTGTTTTAAAGAGGCACTGTACCTCCTACACCCTGACATACAAGCCCAGAGCCAGGGGACTCAACCACTCACAGCAGCCATGGAAGGGAAAGGGCAGCTCCCTGCAGAGCAGCCATGCCAAGACACACAGCCTGGGAAAAAAATGAACTTCCCAAGCAGCTCCAGTGAAAAATCTCACTTTTTGTGCCATGAGTCAAGTGAGGGCTCATGTCAGAATATTGTCCCCAGCCTCACCAAACACTAATTTCTGCAGGTCTAAAATACTCCATTGCAAACCTCAAAAGACGACCTATTTTCACACAATTCTCCTTTGTCTTTACCTTTCTGCTGCATGGTATTTTTAACATTTCCCAGTTTTCAGCCACAGCAGAAATACAAACATGAAGATATCTGAAGAATTATTGAAAGGTTTGGCTTTTTTAAATTTAACACAGTCAACTCAGGTGAAGTAGTACTTCTGTGTGATATCTTAGAGCAGCTATTTCACCAAACTACATTTCTATTCTCTTTGGAAGCCTGTTAAACCAGAACTTAGGGATATGAACAGGAATAGAAATAGAGTCTAAATGCATCTAATGAGATGTCCAGGTGTGAAAGCTTGAACAGAGTATGTAGCCCAATGTGTGTGTAACACATGTACAGGGCTGTTTCTTACCCAGGCTCTGAAGCTCACTGGTTTTGGCTTTAATAAGACAGCTTGGTACTGAGTGAGAATACATTAAGAACCAGCCTCCTCTCCAAGCAGATGGCAGCTCCTTATGGCAGGCACAGAGCACATGGACACAGGCTTGCTATTCCTGTACAATGCCCAGAAAACTAGGACTGGGAGGTTTGGGATTTGGGTTTTGTTGTTTTGGTTGTTTTTTTCTTACCTCAACTCCTACAAATGAGTAAGAAGTACACATAAACACAGACATATATGTCTAAAACTACAAGGTGCACAACTGTTCCAGCCTTGATTGGCTTTTAAGTCTGCTATGCTGGAGAATATTTGACCTCTATTTGTAACAGTGCTTAAAGTATACCCAGAAGAATATATCTTTCTGTCAATCATCCTTTATCACCTCAGTAAACCCATCCATCCCCTTTTCCAGCACCTTTAATGCCACTGGGGACTGTAGGTCTGTTGTTTCCAGTCCATAAAGCTGGAGAGAGAAGGATATTCACATTCTGCAGTGGCATTGTCAGATCCACTATTGCTGCCCTGCTCCTGCCAGGTACAGTTACCACAAGTCCAATACAGGGAAAGCAGTAGGCCCCAAAAATTAAATTATCAAATGTCATTTTCTTTTACCCAGACAAAAAGAAAACAAGATTATGAGAAGTCTTTCTCTTGATATATTGCTGCCTTCTTTGCTGTAAAGCTGTTTTACTTCTCAAAGATTCTGCTTTGCAAATCAAGGACTAAAGTAGGCAAGCAAGGATGCAACTGCAAACACAGTTGCTAAAAAAAAAAAGAGAGAAAATAGCCAAGACTGAAGCAGTAGAGTCTATCAGCCAGAGAGTGGAAAGCAGATTAATAACTGTTATGGTAAACCACTTCAAGAAAACCAAGGTACCAAGCTATCTCTACTCTGCCAATATGATTTTTTTATCCTTTAAATGCACTCCAAAATAAAAACTTACATTCCATGTGGAAAACTCGGCTTTGCCCCTTTGTCTGCTGGAAATATTCAGAAGGCATTTTTAAGCTAGGTGGTATTTGACTTTTTAACATTCAGGTAAGATGGCTCCTTTGTCAAGTATGTGTGCATTCTGTTGCTTGAAGTTGCCCCAAAGGAGAGGAGGGGAGCTGGACTGCTTGCATTTCCCTTTTGGAAAGTGGGATGCCAGTCAAGAAGCAAGATCTCTCTAAAGAAGCCAATTTGCAGTCTCATCATGTGTGGGAGTGTTTTGCATGTCACTGTCCGTCAAAATAATTTGCCAGCAGGGTGAATTTCCTCAGGTGTGCATCAGGTGTGAGATGCCACAAAAGTCATTAAGAGGTGGCAGCTTGGTGAGAAAAGAGGAAGCCAAAAATCCCACCCAGTCAACTCTGGGGAGCTAAATGCTGAGTGATAAGATGTATTGGTAATAAGTACTGAGGAGAAAAAGAACACTGTACAGGATCCAGTACAGGATGTGTTCTGCTTCTGCCATCTATCGAAGGGGTGTATGCACAAACCCACCTCACATGTGCCCACTGTTACTAAAACACCTCTGCCTCAACAGCAGAGGCTGCAGACTTCACTCTTGAAGAAAATACACACTCTCTGCATTGCATTCACATATGTAAATAAGGTTATAGACGTGCAAATCTAAACCAATTTCTGATTTCTTCTTTTCCCAATTATGGTTAACAAGAGCAGAAGCTAAGGTTGTGTCTTAAAGCTCACTATTACTGGGCTGGGGTTGTCAGGATGACATTAAGTACCAATTACTAATGACTGTTGCAGAAAATTTTAAGTAATACCCATGAATTTTCTACAGCCCAGCTCTCTATAGATAAGGCCAGACTTGACAGTAGTGACATAAAAATTGTACTAATCAAAACAGAAGAATAGATAATTCAGTAAGATTTTGCCTGTATGCAATCACTTAAAGGTAACACCAGAAGTTGCTGAAAGTTTGTTTTGAATAGTTTCCAGAACATCTGATTCTCACTGTTTGCAAAGGTCCCTCAGGCCCAGTGCATGCCATCACCACAAAGCCATGGCTCATCCCCTGACCTAGCAGGGCTTGTGTGTGGCACCACTTCCCTTTGTTCTGCTTTTGTGCCTTCAGACACCAGAACTAAATGCCAGGATCTTTCCATGTCCAGAATCCTCCCTGAGATGGTACCACTCCAGCTGAAGTAGCACAAAACCTCTTGAATCCTGAGTTGAGAGCATCTGTTCTCAAGTTTTACCCACTCAGAATAAACCAAGAGCATATCTCATGCAGGCCAGTCTTTGCAAAAGTATTTCAGTATGAACATTCCTCTCCATTCTCTCTCTTTTTAGCATTGTTTTCCTCTCCCAACTCTGCCTTTCTTCTACAGCTGAGTTAAGGTGTGTCTACTAATTAGACATGGCTAGGACTCCCTGAATAATTCTTGCATTTTTTCCCACTGAAAATCTCCCAAAACAATTAATATGGCTGAGAACTTGATGTATATAGAGAACTTGTATTCACAAGAGAAGCTTAAAATACATGACATTGTTTACCACACCTGTGCTCTAGACTAAAAAAATTAACAGGTGCCATCCTCGTCAAAGAATTCTTCATCAGTGGGGGTAAGGGAAGATTTATAGAGGAGCTGAAGAAAGGTTTGCTTAATAGTGGATAAATTGTAGCTTCTATCTGGGATGTGTATAAAATGTTAATTATTGTGACTGCAACATGCTGACAAATAGCAAAAGCTTTAAAAATACACAACTAGACCCCACACCAAAATGCATCACTTTTTTCACAGTCAGTCTCTCTTAGGGAACTTGTTTTCCTTCCAAGCAATTTCTTATTCATTTGCTGTATTCTTGTAATTTACTTTTCTTTGCTTTCTTCAAAGTTCTTTCCCTATTTAATCCGTGTTTACCTTCTTCTGAATAATTTTAAGTCCTCTTTACAACACTTACCATCTTCTTTGGGTCTACATCTTCCTTTCCAGTGCCAACCCCATCTTTTTTACATCACTTTCCTAGCAAGAGGCAGAGTTGCTTTAGGCAAATCTCTCATGCTCCACTTTTAGGTAGTGAGAGAGATGCTATTTGTAAAAGTATCCAAGACAACAGAAGAGAAAGAAAAGGGAGAGCTAAGCAAAAAACAGACACTGCACTCTGTTACATTTGACCTCCATTATAAGGACTACACAGGAGTGTACAGTAAAGGTAATGGTGATTTACACCTTCACTAAAATAAGATTTGTTTGAAAGCAATCAGTACTCATGGAGCCTCATCTGCAAAATGGAAAGCAATTCTTACAGGTACACAAATACCTGATTAAGACATACACACTTCACTCTTGCAGTGTAATTTTATAAATGCAGCTTGAACTAAATCTGAACCTGAAAATTAACTCAGATTTTGCTATCAAAAACACCAGAGTAGACAACTCTGCCTATTTAAGAGCTAATGCTGAGTTTTCCAATACAATATTTTTCAGGCAAACCTTTGGATTTTTCAAGTCCTTACCAACCTTTGAAATTTTAAAGATTCACTGTCACCAGGCAGTCCCTGCTTAGCATGCTTTGAATCATCTTTTTATATTTTCTAAACTTCCACTAAATTAGCATTCTTTCTCCTTTAACATGCAAATTTGTATCCCTGATGCTCTTCTCATCTTGTAATACATGAAGATTTCTCTTTAAAAAATACCCTAAACCACCTTGTAACATCTGCGTTGTCACACTGATTTCCTGGGCAATGATCAGATTCTTGTGGCTGTGTGAAACACTTGGCATTTAGCCTTTTTCTTCTTCCCTCTGAGAAACTAGGTTATTACAGCTTCATAAAGCAATGCCTGGATGGTATTACTAGCTAATTAATGTCTATTTAGTGGAAAGGGCTGCAGCCATCTTCCAGCACCTACAGGCATTTTTTTCTTCCTCTCCCTAACAAGACCAGATGGCATCCTGGCCAACCTTCGCCCACCCTTCACAAGCCATGCACTTGATCCAGAAAATGCAGCCAGCAGCTTGGGAAACACATTACCATCACAGCTGGACAGATGCTAGAAAAGAGCTGGTTACTGCCCTGAATGTTGGGAAAATTAATGACTTCAATTAAAAGATGTAGATTAAACTTCTACCAAGATATAGTCATCACCTTTTCATCTCCGTATGCTGTTGGGGGCTTGATTTTATCGAATTTTCCAGCTCTCATCATATAACAGGGTGACAACCAACCAAGAAGAGAAATATACGGCCAACAACAAGCACACAGCAGGCTGTAAGGTCTTCTGCATCTCACTGCATCATTTAATCATAGGATGAAGCCACTCATGTACAACGGAAAGGTCCAATTTCCTGTATCAGTGCAGTCAGACCAGAATATTTATCTTTTTTTTCAAGATTAAGCACCTCTAGTCCTAGTAAATTGTCTTTCCAATGTGTTTTTTTAATACAGTGTTCACATTAACTGATGTCCCTATTAAACTACAATCTGCCCCAGATCATGGTTACTGCATCAAGACACTGTTTCATGTCCTGTACAATCCACCACAGATCAAAGAGCTATCACATAAGGAACAAAATATGAAATACTATTAACCAACAGCTACCTGAAAATAACACGAATTCAGTTAATTGGAAAAAAAAAGCATATTTTTTATCTCAGAAAGACCCCTGCCTCAAAACCTTTATATTCACACTATGCTTTAACCAAACAAGCTGGTGATCAAAAGCAACAGCTAACATTAGAATTAGTTTTAGAACATGTATTCTGTTCTCTGCTTTCATTTATTGAAATAATATAAGGGATCATTCAACTTTGAATTTTTAGCTACATTCCTCACTTGTCAGAAATCATTATCTTAAAGAAGTTTTATATGTATGTATATACATATATATACACACATCTATATGTGTGTACATAGTGATGACAGATACACTCTAAGTATTCTGAAGATACATTATGACCAGCTGTGGTCATACCCTGTTGAGGAGAAAAAATGACCCCTGAGAAAGCACTCCCAGTGAGTCAACTATGACCCCTTCTCTCACACCAAGTCCCCTGTCATTTGCCTAGGCTATAGGATAATGCATTTTGAGCTGTACAATATTTCTGACTGGATAAAAACATTGGATGCTGATGACTCTTTGAAGATCCATGGGAGCTCTGTGTACAAGAGGAATTGAGTACTCTGTTCTCTGCCATATTCCTGTTTAGGAATCTTGCTGAAATCCTTTTTTCAAGTTTTAATTGAAAAATAATTTCTGAGGGGACAAATCTCTGCAAAGGACCTGTGAGGAACTTCAGCTGCCAAAATATAATAATGCTTTTTAGAGTACTAATTTTTTTTCTTTAAAGTGCCACATTAGATTTTTTTAGATTGCTAAGTCAAATATACAGAAGCTTGGAAATTTGGGATCATACTTCAACCCTGTTTCACTCAAATGTTATGAGAAATTATAGTCACACTGCCACTTTGTATTTTCTTCTGCTGGACTCTTGCCTCAGAGTTTAAGTCAAAACCTGCTTGATATCCTCCCGTATATGCACTGCACAGCCTCAAGATTTATTTCTTTCACACTGCCAAGACTGTGCACAGAATGCAAAATGATTCATGTCCTGCTAAGCGTCTCTGACAGAGTCTCCCCACAGTATCCAGGTTTCTCAAGACCATGAAATTTGCCCTCACTGTGCTCCTTTAAGGTGAGGTTGCAATATTATCTGTATTCTGCAGCTGGGAAAGCAGTCACTAACTTTCCATTCATTTTAGTCATACAACCTGAGGCAACAGAAATCCTATTTCTCAGTTTCCAGCCCTCCACACTCTTTCAAAATCTCCTTGTAGTGCTCCCCCCCCCCCCCCCCCCAGTAACCAAACCTACTTCACAGTGGACATGCACAGAATAAGGAGCCCATGGTTAACCAGCCACTTGTGAAAAGTTTGTTGTAAATCCTCACCATTCAGAAATTCTGTCACAGATGCTGAAAAGAGAAGCCTGTCCCACAGAGCATCATTCGAGTGTCTTAAATTTAATAACACCTTGCTGCCTCCACTGCAGTCCCCTGACTCATGTACCATACACCTTCCACCTTGGTAGCAAGTGAGGCAGTATTTAAATATATTTCAGAGCTTGCCCACCTGTGTAATAACCTGATTAAATTCAGAATTCTCTGTTCTGGAGAGAAACAGCCACAGACCCTTCCCCCATGCCCCTAGCCTGTCTCACTCATCTCTTACCTATATGTTCCCCATGCCCTCCTCCTTTTCATTATTTCCATTCTGACTCCCCAGACATCTGGTTATCATCCTCTGTGCTCTGAACAGCTCCCATCCTTTAATCCTGTTCCCCTGCACATGCTTCCTTTGTGCTTCTGATCCTTTGGCTCTTGCAACCTCTTTTCCTTGTTCCTTCATACACCTTCTCCTGACCATCTCCATCTGACCATGACTGATGCATCCCTCTTCCCCCTGCTGCTGGAGATCAGCTAATGAGCAGCACAGTCCCACTTCACTCAGGTCTGCAACCTGAATTAAGCCCAGAGGAGCATAACTCCTCTGTGAGCATGTACAGACAGAAAGTTTTGAAAGCAAAGCTCTTGAACCTGAGTCTCCACAGTGCACGAACAACCTCATCATCAGGGCAAATTCAGGGGTAATTTTCAAGACAGCAAAAGGCATCTCCCTGGTATTATGATGACATTTTACTAAATGTCAAACTTCCAAATTTTCAGTCCAATGAGGTTCATTCCACTACCAGCACTAACACAACTCAGGAAAGGACCACTGGATTTATTTATTTGAAGGAAGGTCATTTAAAGGAGCACATTTCATACAAATCTTGTCTTCATAAACAACTGGCTTTTTTGTTAAAGTGTTTACTAAAAGTAAAAGAATCAGTCATAGACTGATTCTTAGCATGAAAAATTTGAGCAAAACAATTAAAGTTTAGAGAAATTGTAAAGTAAACAATTCCTCATAGTAGGCAGTGACAGGGACACTTTACTCTGAGCAATGCTACTAGCTTAGTTTGTACTTAATAAATCCACCAAATGTAATTGTTACAGCTAAGCAAACATTTCCAGTCATGCTGATGTAAACAAAATCACTCTTCTTATCAATAAGAAATTAGTCCACATGTTCTCACTATTTCTCCACACTGCCTTGAACTGTCTAAGCATCATTTTTCTCACAGCTTTGCCAGCTTCAGATTTTGGACCCTGCCATTCCAGTCTATGGAAAAAATGAACCGGAATTCACCATTCTTCACTTTGCAAAGAGTATCAAGAACTGCTCCAGAATCCCTCAGGGAGAAAACCAGGTGATTTTCTCCTGGCAGTGCTACCTTGATCACCCTTTCTTGCCATGACATCTCCTCCTGACAGCAGTTTCCATTTAGCTGGAAAGTTTCCAGTTGGTAGTCTTAGGGCTAGTCAGCCTGCCATCCCCACTGCACCTGTCCCAGAGCTCTAGGCTATGCCTGCCCTGTACCTTGCAGCCCTCTCCCACACACATCCTAACATTAAAAAAATCTGGAAAAAAGGCCACATTGTCACTAATCCTAGTTTTTCTATACTGTCCTAAAACCTGCCCATAGGTTGCTGATACAGTAGAACTACAAACACAATTGTACATAACATAATTATTGGGGGATGGGGGGAATACAACACCAAAACACAAATAACTTCAAAGCCAGCAACAGGGTTCTGACAGACATTTCCCATCTAATCTTTGGTAGTGATCCACTGATGGTTTTGAAAATCAAAAGTGAAATAACCAAAAAAGTTGAGAACAATTTCTAACATAGGTAAGCAGAATTTTTAAATCAATCTAAACATGATAGATAGTACTAAGGTAAAAATTTCTTTCATGGGGAAATGATCAAAAACTGTACAGCCACCCTACATGGCTCAAGATTATATAAAAACCTTTGCCTACATCTTTGACAGCAAGCAGCTGTTCTAGAGGTTTCTGTTTTATCATATTTGCATCAGAACTACCTTGAGGGTGAATGCTTCGACCTTTTACCAAACCAGTAACCAAGAAGATTAGCTGGAACTTCAAACATCAAAAAAGAAGGTACTTTCTTTCAAAAACTTGGATTTTGGTTTATTAAAAGGGGAGAGTGTCACAGAGAATGAAACAAAGGCAAGAACATAAAGGAACATAAAATAATGGACGAAGAGGAAGAACAGAAGGGAGAAGCAAAAGAGAAATAGCAAAAAGTATTTGCAATTTCAGCATGTCAGCACAATTAATTAAGCTTAAAGGAGACATTAGGAGTTGTCTGTGGTGAGAGGGACAGTGTATCATCAAGCAGAGAAATGCAGAGGGCTCTTACTGCAGCATATGTGTCTGGCTGGCGTCCTTTTGTTTGTCAGGTACCTCGTAGTGGGGAGAAATCTTTCCAAGGCCGCTGTCGCTCAGCATCCTCTTCCGAACCGCAGGGTTCCACCGCTCCGATATTCTAAGGAGAGAAGGAGGAAGAGAAAGGCATTCACACCCCTTGTGTGCTCCACTTGGAAGCTGTCTTATGTTAATTGGTTCCCAGCATTTTTCAGCCCATAGCAAGTTAAAATAGATTAATTCACTATGAGTGCTGTTCATAAAGACAAATAGAAGCATTTCTGGTCTGTCAAGAGGATGATAAGAAACAGAGACTCTTCATGATCATTCTTACACACAAAGGCCTTCAGGGCTTTACACAGTGGGATCAGAACTCTGACCATGCAGAGAAGTTTGTAACTCAATCTTGGTTAGAGATTTATGGCAGGATTGTGGGTCAGGTGGTGTGAGGTGGTTAAAAGGTGCTGAAGTCCAGTACTCCTGCTGTGTGTTCCAGGAAGCCTAATGGAGCAGATGTTACACGACTGCTCTCCTGTCATTACAACAACTGGATTTGTTCCTACAGAATACCTGCCCTCCCACATCTAATCCTTCAGAAAAGGGGGCCAGAAAGAGATGCCCATCTCTAATACATCTGCTGAAAAGCAGATTCCAGCAGTACTCACCCAGTTGCCTGCTCCACTACCAGGTCAGGCATTCCTGGTGGCGTCCCCACCTGCTGAGACATTACCATCTCTGGGTCCAGGATAAAAATCTCGTCCTGCGAAATTTCCGTCACAAAGTGCAAATGTTCCTGTCGGAGTGACACAAGCAACAAATAATGAACCTGCAGCATCATTGATCCCTCAGAGTACCCAGTGCCCTAGAATGAGTTGAGTGCATGTCAGGTTCCCTGAAGAATATTCAAGGAACTCTGTATTTAAGTGTGTACTCATACACACACACACATTAACATCAATGTCACAGAAGTCACCAATTTACATGTCATTGATTTCAAGTCAAACAAGATTCCCCATGAGCAAGCTGCACACTCACAGCAATATTTTAAAGGCTGTTCCTTGATGACTATGCCATTCTGATGAAACCTGGAGGTCTACCCATAAAGCTGAGATCTGCATTTTGAAATGAGGACCAACACCTGAAGTCTCTTCTTTGATGATGGTTGACAGAACTTTTCATTTTTTGGGGGTACTCTTTCAGATCTCCACCAGTTGTACATTCTGTTTTCACATCTCCATTACCAAAGCTCTCTTTCTCAATCCTTTATTTTTGGTATTGACACTGAAGGCTTATTGTCTTTCAAAAAAAAACACAGTGTGAGTATGCCTGTCTGTGTAGGGAAATGGGCAGGAAATTGCACACTGTTTGTGTGCTGGGACCTGTTGTCATCTTACTGCAGGGATTCCACACTGTTGTCTCCCATCACAAAAGTTTCATACCTTCTTGGTGTTTCTCGTGGGCATCTCCTTAGAGCACTGACTCTTTCTTCTTCACAAAGCAGCCACTGACTCCAGTTCCCTTCTCACCCAGCCACCCCACTCTTTTATAGCACTCTTCTTCCCATTGCTTACAGCTGTGGCCTGTTAAAGTCAGGCCTGTTCCTAATCTTTGATAATTGGCCCAGCTGCAACTCCTTAGGGGTAAGATTACTTTCTACACTATATTTTCTTATATTCTATCTCCCTACAGGGACCAATGCACAGTATTTAATTTTTTCCTCCCAGAATCACAGGATGAAAGAGTAGGCATTCAAAATTACCATCAGTACAGTGTCAAGGATTGGAGAAATGCAGAATAAGCCAAACTGAGTCAAATTGCCCAGTTTAGTCTGTAGCAGCATCTTCTTCACCCCTGCCTTCCCAATGTTAGATTACAACATCAAACCATTTATTTGACTGCATGCAAAGAAGTCCCATGGCATCTACATGCAGACACTGAACAGGGGAACTCTGAACTAAAGTCACAGCTCCTTCTGCTTGAGCTAAAGCACCAGCTGCTTTTGCTAAGAAACAGTAACATGTTCATGTGATTCAGAAACAGCTTACACAGCTCTCAGGGGGACCAGATACAAACAACCACAGTGCGAAATCAACAATTTGCACTTAATGCTGAGCAACTAATTGGCCCGTTCTGGCTACAAATCAGAAACACCAAAAGCTCTAAAATTTTCAGTGTCTTTTAAAAAATATATTCAGATTGTCAGATCTATGCCACAGGTTTGAATCCAGCAGAGATACACCTTGTTTTGAGGTTCCTTGTGAATATTTTGTGCATATCTCTTCATAATTCTCAAATTGTAACAACATAATTTCCATAGCTATTTCATGGCCCACACACACACATCTAGAGGATCAAGATTTCTGGTGCCTAAAAGCAACATTGAAAAGATAAATACAAATACACTGGTGCCACACAGGTGCCCCAAATAAGACTTGATAAGGAAAACAATTGCAGAAAATTCTGATCTGTATCAGATAGGTAGTAAACAGAATGGCAGATGGTCAGCAGATACAAGACTTCAGTGAAACAACATGAATTAGATCAACTAAAAAACACCCCAGAAGTTTTTTTCTACTTCTCATGAGACATCATGAGTAACATTTTGCAATAGACAGAAAGAACGGCAGATAATTCATTTTAAGCTGCATTTGATTTAGCTTTTTTAAAAAAAGAAATCTATAGAAACAAAAAACAAATAAGGATTTACCTGAGATCTGTCAATGCGGTAAAAACGATCAGCAGAAGTTGCTGCAAGACAGAGAAACAACAGCAGAAAATAGTCTGAGCAGGGCTGCATGGACAAGCTGGGCTGCACTAACATCACTGGCTCCTAAAACACCCCCTGTGTCAGGGAAGTCACAGTGGCTCCACAAGAGCACAAGTTTATTCCTTATGTCCATATGAGTGGCATGCCTCGGGTCAGTACTGCGACCAACATCTTTGTCAGTGGCACAGAGAGTGGAATCAAGCGTGGCCCCAGCAAGGTCCCTGCTCACAGCAGCCTTAGTGGAGCAGTGAACACACTGGAGGAAAGGGACACAGCCAGGGGGACCTTGGCACACTTGAGAGGTGGGCCAGTGCAAACCTCGTGGAGGTCAGCAAAGTGCAAGGTCCTACACAGGAGCCATGGCAGTCCCTGCACACCTACAGGCTGGGTGGAGAAGTGACTGAGAGCAGCCCTACAGAGAAGGACTTGGGGGTGATGGCTGCTGAAAAACTCAGCATGAACCAGCTGGGTGAGCTTTTAGCCCAGAAAGCCAGGCATGTCCTGGGTGTCACTAAAAAGCAAAGTGGCCAGCAGGTCAAGGGAAGGGATTGTCTGCCTCTGCTCTTGTGGAGACCCCACCTGGAGCACTGTGTACAGTTCTGCTGCCCCCAGCACAAGGACCTAAAACTGTCAGAGCACGTGCAGAGGAGGGCTGTGAAGTTGATATGGGGACTGGAGCACCTCCCTTACAAAGACAGGCTGAGAAATTTGGGGCTGTTCAGCCTGGAGAACAGAAGGTTGTATGGAGACTTCAAAGCAACCTTCCAGCATCTGAAGAGGTCTACAGGGAGGCTGAAGACAGACTCTTCATCTGGTGACAGGACAAGGACTAAGGGGTACAAACTGAAAAAAGGGGAAATTCAGGCTGGATATTAGGAAGAAATTACTGTGAGAGTGGTGAGATAGTTGAACAGGTTGCCCAGGGAACTTGTGAATGCCCCAACCCTGGCAGTGTTCAAGGTCAGGCTGGGTAAGGCCTTGAGCAGCCTTGGTCTAGTGAGAAGTGTCCCTGTCCATGGCAGGGTTGGGTTGGGCCTAGATGATCTTTAAGGTCTCTTCTAACCCTTAACACTCTATGATTCTGCAATATTCCTATCCTATTAAATGCTGAATTTAAAGATAAGGCTTAATGAAACAGTAGTCAGTGAAAATATTAACTTAATAATTTAAAATGTATAAAATGGATTTCAGTCTGATTACATTACAAGAATTGATTACATTAAAATATGTGACAGAAAAAGCTGCTTTGTTCTGATGAGAGTATAGCAAGCATATACTCAATTTGATGGGTCTAATGGGATTAATTTAAATTCTGAATCTAAAGAACAATAATATGCTTAGGAGCTCTTTATAAATCAAATGCTTGGCCACAGATATTGACTCTGAATGAGCAATATGTTCAAGGAAAATTTATGCTACTCATGAAAAACACATGAAAATAGGGGGATTCACTAAATAAAGCACGTATTATGAATCTTGTCATTGCCAAATAATTTATATTACTAACCCCAAAAGTATTTATCATCTACAATGTGCTTCACCAGATGCAATTTTTTTTTTGTATCTGCTTTGCATTTATTTGGGTGAGTGAAATCAGGTTCATTCACTCTGCAGTTTTGACACAAGAGCACAGTGATGTAGCATTGTAGATTTTGGCACTTCATAGGAATATCAAATACTAAAGACAAAAAACTGAACACATCTACCCATCCAGCTTTCTCCAAAAACCAAAGAGATCCTCACTATGGCTTTTATCAATGTCCCTCATGAGAGACAAGGAATGGTGATTAGAAATTGCCAAGGAGAATTTGGTTTTGTTTTGAGCATTAAAAATTTAAGCCTCCCCATGCTGAAGCTTTTGTAAAAGCAGATGCCATCCATTTCAGCTGCTAATTCCTGTGCTCTGGAGCCTGATGTAAGGCCCTGATAAGTCATCTGCTTTGACAAAGTCTGGGTCAAATACAAGTGCAGCTCTCCAGCACAGGGTTACAAGGAAAGGGAGGTACATTTCTGTCACCTAAACACTGTAGTGCCTAAAGACTACAGCACCTGCAGAGAAACCAGGGTGAAGAGCTCAGCCTTACACCAAGCAGTGAATTGCCACAACTGGCTGCACTCTGAGCTCAGGCAGTGCATGCAATGAAGTCTGCTCATCACAGCAGAGGCACTGATAAACCAAGCTTCTAACCTGCCTCAAGAAAAAGGCTAACCCGCCTCTCTGTGGCATGAAAAAGCTACAGCAGATATTTTGATTCTTATACGAAGGAAGGGCCTGTTTAATTTTTTTAGAGGGGAAAGGGGGGCACTCAGCTCCTTTTTTACCTGCTCAGTGTAAAAAGAAGGAACCCCTCTCTAGTCTTACACTCAGATCTCTCTTCCATAAGCACACCAGAAGCAGGCAGCTTGCTGGGCACAGCAGAGGGGAGATGCACTTACCATCTAGGAAGCACCATCTAGGAGAGAGCCTCTGAACAGAAAGTACTCTGGGGAAAGAGCTTTCCTGGTCCTGGATAGGGCATGAAAATTATGTTATTAACAAAAACACAGCAACTGTTTCTTCTCTGAAAAGGACTATTTTCTAGACTTGGGCTTTTTCATTTTTCTTTTTCTGACATTGCACAATGTGCAAAATCTATATAAGCCAGGAACAAAATGAAATTACTGGGGAGGAATTAAGATCTTCTTCCTGACCTGTACTTATCAAAGACTCAAACAGGCTACCCCATGTGGTTTTAGCTCTTACTGGAGAGGCAAAAGGGATCAAAAGGGATCTAAGAGAGCAGAGGATGATCATGGCTCTGCTCCACACTGCCAGTGAATGGTCAGCCAGCTTCCTAAATCTGCTGCATATAACATTTAAACATAAACATATTTGCACAGGGCAAAACAGAGTGGCATGGATCTTTGGCACAGACAATTTGTATAGACACAGATTCTATCCTTATTCACATCTTAAGGAGTACAATCAGCACAGCTGAAAATGTTGTAAATTCAGGTACACGTTGGCTCAAGATTAAACTTGACTCCTCTTTCAGACAACAGAGCAGAATATCAAGTCACATGGCAGGAAAAGAAAAAGTAAAAGCCACAGGAAGGATTTTACTTGATCCCATAAACCTTATTCTCATGTACAGCTTATGGTATCCAGCCTCCGTGCATCACAGAGATGGAGAAAATGACAGCAAAACATCCCATTAAGCGAACTCTAACAGTACATAAGGAGCAAATAACACATCTCTCAGGGGTTCAATAGATTTAAAATACAGCTTTGTCTAATATGGGCAAACAGTTGTGGGATTTTAGGTTTGATTGTATTGCCACTGGAGTGTTTGTCAGAAAAATCAAAGATTTCTGAAACCCACTAGGCTTGCTGATATGGTTTTATCTACATGCACAAAGCTTTATGTATCTTGATATTTAGTCCTCCCTGTGAGGAATGGAGGGGACTGCAACACAAAGGACAAAGGGAAGAAAACATCCAACGGTGTGTACTAAAATGCAGTTTATAAAAAGAGGAGAAATGAGTAAAATTCATAGAGTACAAAATGCTGAGAAAATGAAGATAGAAACACCGCTGGTAAATGTCAACTTGAGTCACAAATTGCACATTGTGACATACTTCCTCCAAGACCTCATTACAGTTCAACTACAGAACTAGCTTGCAAAGTTTGAGGCCCATGAGAATGATATTTTGTGAGCATTAAACTCATTAGAGAAACAAAACAGAATGAGAAAACACTCCAGTATATTTTTTCTCATTTGCACCTTGGTTTGCTAATATTTCTGCTGACTGCCTATGTTTTGAAATGCAGAGGAATCACACAAGAAAATTGCATTTATGAGATTTAAAAGTACCCATGGCACTTTATTAGTGAGGTATGAATACTGTTCAATCTGCTCAAGCACCCTATTCATGCCCTTTATCCCCCTCTTTTTCCCATTTCTGTAATATGTAGAGGGATACCAACAAATATGGAACAAACCTCAAATTAACCTAATGAGACAATTTGCAGAAATGAACCACTTAGGAAAAAAATACTAGACAAACAAGTACTGAAGACAAAACACAGAGAGGGTGCATTTAAAATGTAGCATCATGAAAAATGAATGTTATGTTAGGGATTTCACACTGCTGTGCACTAGAGAAGATGGGTAGGCATCTAATTTATATACTGCTGTAACAGCAGAGGTTAGAGCCAAGTATGGAGCTGATTTCTGACATTTCATACTCTCTTGTACATCTCCCCATACACACAGATTTTGTTCTTCATTTTACCTCAGGCAGTTTCCTACACATGGAGCAGTCAGCAGCCACTTAGGTTAATTCATAATGAGTGGAACAGAATCATACATGCTGGTTTATTAGTCAATTTGCTAGACACTAACACTGTTCTAAAACCCAGTTCCAGAGCAATGATGGATGGAAATGTCAAGAATATGAAGTTAGCATTGGATAGGGAAACAAAGAAACAAACCATCAACTGATATAAAGAAGGCAAGTCCAGGAAAACATGCCAAATTGCATTTTCTTATAGTGTCTGCAGTCAGAGCATCTACAGGCATTCTTGTGAAACTGGAATTTTTTCTGCGTCCCCCAAGTAATAATTAACCCCAAAGAAATTATCTGCAATTTCACCACAATTGGTTCCTGTAGGTTGGCTCTCTGTATGCTTCAGTGAACTCATTCCTGCTGATCCAACAAGACTTGCATTGTTATTCCTAGGAAGATGCTATCAGCACCATGCAAACTTGTCCTGTGATCCTAAGCACAGTGTCGACTGACCATGGTCTGTGCCAAATCTCCATGCTAATATCAGATCCTTTCAGGAATCAGTAGAGTTAGTCTCACTAATTTTACTTCCAATCTAAGCACTCAACAAGGAATTATTTTACTGAGAGAAATACATGTTCTTGAATGATACTTCCAACTGAAAAGACAAGTTCTGTATTGCATAAACTGTAGAATAAAGTTGTAAAACACAAAGAGACCAATTTTAAGAACTATCCACCTAAACTAAAACCTATTTATCTCACGCAGAAAACACACATGTGCTTAGGATGGACTAAAAAATTACCCTGAAGATTATGTAAAGTGAAGGTAGATGGCTGTCCTGTACAGAATTATTAAGAAGCTGGGCCTGCTAAAACACCTTTTTTTTCCCTCATTGATTGACTTTATTTCAACAGCTATGCAATACAACATGTCATTGTTCAGTTTCTCAGACAGAGAAACAATTTTGCTTTTGTCATTTGTCCTAGAGGAAACATTTTCTCAATCACTTCAATGTGGAAAATACTGCTATTGCAATATCAAAAGCATCAGCAAGTTTTGCCAATTATAAAGGTGATTCCATAAAACTTGTCCAGGAGAAAGCAGAACTTGCTTTCAACATTTAAGGGTAAATCCTAATATCAGTTAATTAGAAATTCATCTAACTTATGGGTTCAATGCAAAGAGTGTCATTTCTATTTTTAAGCCTCTTCTGTTCTGATACTAAAAGGAAAGCTTATCTTACCTGGTAATGAACTCTTTGTGTAGTAGAGGTTACTGACTGTAGGTCCTAGCAGGAGAATGAAAGACAGGGCAGTGATGAAAAAGATTAAAGCAACGACAAGAGCTGTTTGTAGTTCTACTATCTGAAGTGGTTGGGCAAGCACAAATCATTTGTCAAATATTTTTCACTGGTTTTAAGCATATGAAAGAAAAGCCAAGGAAAGCTCACTCAAAGTTTAGATTTGTATGTATTTGGCCCAAAAAACTAGTTTCAAAAAGAGATGACACTAATATATCTTATCATGTTAAAAAAACTATTTGTTCCAAGAGAACTATCTAAATTTACAATATCAGCAACAAAATTAAGGAAAATATGTCATAAATCTTTAAGACACTTTTGCAAATATTTCTGAGTGATTAATGCACTTAAGAAAATCACTGACAGTTCTCTCTATTTTAAGACAACCTCACTCCAAGAAGGTCATACCAGAATGGTCCTGACATTTAACAGGGTTCAGGCATCTAATTTATTTTAATAGAGATTTTGTCAAATAGTTATAGCACATGACATAGTCTACTAAAGAGCCTGGCCTGCAGAATATTGTCCTGCAGCAGCATGGAAACTGGCAGAGCTCAGCAAACCTTGGCATCTCTACTCCCAGCAAATGGGACTGAGCCAAATCAAGCACACATGCATAAATTAGTACAAACCCTGCAAAAGGTTGGAGAAACACAATTTCTCCATAACCACTATGGGTAATTCAACCAAAATATCTGGCTGTGTTTCCTTCAGGGGTTGTACCTAAGAGTGCCTGAACTCAGTGTGAGATCACATTTCTAATCTAATCTGATGAGATCATCATCATAAGTATTTCACTGTAATTTCCTGTACTGGACACTTCAAATATGCACCACCTTACAATATGGATTTATGTCTGATAATAATAGTCACACTCCAGGTCTGAATGTCCAGAAATGCATTTGATAAGGGGAATCCTGGCTGAAATGTGAAGAAGTGAAAGCCTGAAGTGAGATACTAAGTTTCACATTCAGACTGCATGTGTGGAGTTCCAAAATCTATAGGAAGTCAGTGGCTCCCAAAGAGTTCAATGGAAGGGATGAGCTTCACAGTTCCTACGTAAACTAGACCAACCATTTATAAAGTCTTAAAAATGTTCATATATAAATTGTTTATAAATGTAATGTCATCAGGCTCGTAAATATTTTTGAAAGCTATCACTAAGAGATTAAAAAAAATCAGAGACAATACATTAATGAAAACCCATTAGTTTTATCACTAAAGGGGCTCACACTTAAAATGATTTGGGTAATGAGGCATTTGGAGTCTGCATTTCCCAGGGTATATTGTAGAATGAACACTCATGAGGCAAGGTGCTCAAGAATAAGGGCAAAACTATTGTTGTCTGTATGAACATCCATTTCTGTGTCTTTGAAAATATCTAGTTGATATTTGCTGTGTTTAGTGGTGTCTCATATTACTCCATTATTAGAGAACAACATCTGCATAATTAGACCCACTCAAATGCCACAGTGTTTATCCTTGCATAGCACACTTTCTAATCCATAATTTATGTAATTTCAACAAGGTATAAGGAAAGTCCTAGTATGCCATTATAAATCAAGGAGAAGTAAACACATCCATCCACTTCAATTCTGTTATCATTTAAAAGGAATCAGTATGATTTTTAATTTCCTGTTTAAGGAATATTTTTCAGTACTTTTATTATCATATCTTAATTCTAGAATTTTGGTCTCAATGGTAGGCAAATTGCAATACTCTTGATACGTGGTTGCTGCAATTATTAGATCCCTGCACTCAGAATGGGAAGGAGCATAAAACAGGTTTGTGAGTGATACCTGAATTCACAAAGGCCTCACCTCTTGCAGACGGTCAATGTACATACGACAAGTCTCCAAGTCACAATCTCCTCGTACAACTATGATCCCTAGGGGAATGGCTGAAAAAAATCAAAACCAAAGAAAAATCTCTTTAACTGAAGTCTCTTGAACTGTAACAGACTTCCAATGGTTTCCAGTGTTGGTTTTTTTCATATCCGCATGAAAGTTTTCTGCTATCTAAACCTTAACAATTATGTAAAAGAAGAGCATGTTAATCATCATCACTTTCACCCATTTATAATTATCAATTAATTATTTCATTTTCAGCAACCTTTCATGGTTTCATGAAAGAAGCTAAAACATATTCAGTTAAATTGAGTACTTCATTTTCAGATCTGAACATCAAATATTATCAAACAAAGGAACATATCCCATAACAAGAGTTATGGGGGGCACCCTTGTATCTCAAAATAAGAGTGATATTTCATTCTCAGAACTCAAAGTCTACAGGTTTAAAGCAGTGGAAATCACAGGCTGATATCAGGGAAAACTATCCAATACCAGCTTATTTTTATCTAAGGCTGTTTTTAAACCAAAAACAGATATTATTCCATCTACACACAGAGTCCACACATTTCCATATTTAGTCAGACAGAAGAAAAAAAAAAAAAGATAACTTGTGAAAATGCAGCAAAACTTTCAGGTTAGGGCAAAATTTTTAATAACAGGAGATTGAGGTTTTTCACATTTATTCTGTTCTTGCCACCAAAGAGTCCAAAACAAAATCACAAAAGGAAAAATAAATTATAAAGAATACAATAAAAGAGAAAAAGGTGAGTCCACAATAAAGAGAGCTGCCTACTAAGATCTCATTAAATAAAAAGAAAACAAGTGAACACTCTTGAATATGTGATTTTGTAAAAGTGAATCACTGAATTAAGTTCTTTTTGTCTCCCTGAAGGGTCTTTAATCAAATAATGGCCAAAAAATTTATGGGAGCAGCGGGAAAGATATTTAAATTCTCACATGAAATATTCCAGAAGCAGAACAGAACGTCAACTCAGAAACAATTTTGATAACTGGATAATGAGCAGCAACATAAAATCACCAAGGTTTCTGAGATAAACAGAAAACACAACTGTGCTGGCAAACCTTCCTGCTGTTGAAGAGAAGTTGATTAAGTGGGAGAGACGTATTTAAATACTTACAAGTTCTTCATTCTGGTAAGAGAACAAGACAGTGCTAAGATATTGGGGAAGAGAGCTCCTATTTTTCTGGTCCACCAAAGCCTGATGCACAAAGAGGAGCTCAGTGGTTTCCAAGGAGAAGAGCTGGGGAGCTCTGCTGCAGTCAAGGTCACTGTGGACCTCAGAGGCCAGCACAGGGCTCAGCAATGCTGCCAGAATTGTGTTTGGAAAGCAAATTGAACAGCAGAAGAACTGTAGACCCAGGAAAATGGGAGGCAGGGGAAAAAATGCTGGAGTAAGAACAAGAACATAAAGAAGGAATAGGTGGGAAGGAAGAGGTTACACGTCTCCTGAAACAACACTGACATCCAATAGTGATGACAGTCCCCCTGCACATTTTCAGAGGGGCCAGGTGGAAACAGGGGTCATGGAGACCTCCAAGATTCTTTCACTGCAGAACAGAGACTGAGACACAAGCAAGTGGAAGAAGGGTCAGAAACAGGGCTTGCTTCAAACACTCCAGTGCTCTGGGCTACCGACTGATTCTCTTTGCTTAGTGTTTATTATTGCTTAACCTGTTTTGGCAGGAACCCCTTAAGCTCTTTGCAGAGACTTCTTAATGGCTATCTAGATTCAATTGAACAGATCCCTTTGCAGCCCTTACTAAGAGAAGTGTTTGTTAAATTCATTTATAGCACTAAAAACTGAATTGTAGCAGACATGGCTACACCTCCAACAGCTACAGAGCACGAGGGAGTTACAGCACTGGCTCACAGACTGTCACTACACATTTTTTCTCTCTTCTCCACACTTAATGGGGACTAAAGCTTTGACCTGACAAAACAACACAGATAACAGAATTGGAATCCTTAACTATCACCATTCCCGAAAGACCAAAAGCGGAGGACCTTAAAACATTTGTAATTCTAAAGAAATCCACCAAAATATCTAAAAATGCAATAGATATCTTAGTGGTGATACTTTGTGAGTCTCATCTAATGATTGAAGTAGTGATTCAAGCTTTAATTAAATTATGTGATACTGGTTCTTAGTGGACAAAGAACAGTTCTGAAACTCTGGGCTGTGTGATTTTGTCCTTAAAAAGAAAAGTTCTGCCTTAACTGTTTGGAAATTGTGAATTAGCATGATCTATGGCATTTGGGGTCAATAGCTAGCTAAGGTGTAATGTGTGAGGTGGGTCTCAAGTGGTTCCATTCCATTCCATATGGTTCATGGCCTATGAAAAGCCTTTAAAGTCTTTACTGGATAACAGTAAAGTAGATGCTAAAATGTTGCTTCCCAATTTTTGTTGTTATTATTGTTCATTTATTGCTTGGTTGGCTCCTTTTGCAAGACCCATTTGGCTTTCAGCAAGGAAAATATTCACAGCCCTGATTTTTATCATAAACCACAATAAGCAATCAAAACGCACCACACAGTCAAGACTTAAAAAGTGACTCACAATAGTTGTTGTTCTAAAACAAAAGCAAATGCTTAGTAGTTGATAATGGGATAGAAACTCTGGGGTTGCTGCTCATTCTACAAATAGTGCAATAGCACGCAATAGAGGCAAAAGGAGTTAATTTATGATAAATCAATTAAGGGCCAAGTCAACATGCATAGCAGACAGTAACATTGTAGGCACTTTCATCCAGGACTAAGGAGCCTCTGCATTTACTGGGTGGATGAGGATGTGGACAGTACAAATCCCTGTGGGGCACAGGGATTACTAGATATGCCAGGAGCGAGGTGGGAGTGCAAACACATCAAAAGCACTACAAAACCACTTTCCATGCACACACACACTGTCCACTCCTGTGAATATGTGGATAAACCCACCCACGTGACTATGCCAAAAATAAGGAATAGTCTCAGATCATGAGCCAAGCCACAGCACTCAAGTGCCAGATATTTTTCTCCTGAGACACCTGCTCTTCTGGCCACTTGCATCCATCTCCCAGCTCCCTCGTGCCCCCTGAATGATGAAAAAGGATTTTGTCCAGGCAGCTGTGGTGAGCAGCAGTGCAAGAACCCCAGGAAATGAGACAGGCAGACAGTGGCTTCATAATCTGAACCAGTACTGCAGAAAGGTTTTTGTTCCTAGCAACACTAACCAAAACCAAGGATCAGCAGGAGGAGGCTTGGGCAGATGCAGCAGTATGGCCAGCCTGGTGTTCTAATTAACTGCAAGATTAGGAGTGATTTCCTAAGTCCTCATGAAATTAGCTATGGAATTTGTAAGCAACAAACAAAACTTCCACCTATTAAGTCCCCATTATGCTGAATACCAAGAGCTAGTGAACTCTTTAATAGTATTGAGGACACAAATGAAGGAAGCCCAAACATACTTATATATATTATAAAATTCAATTAACTTACCTGTTTATTGTTATGAAAGGATTCAATTTGTGATCTTAATACCATGATTAACCCACTCAAAACCCAAACAAAACAGCCTTGAGACAGAACATTACAGTAGATGTGAATTCCAGGAAAACTCATTCTGATTCTGATACCTCAGGGGACTGGGGAGATTAGACATTGGACTGTAAATGTTTAATGTAACAAATAAAGGATCCTCACTACTTGAATATGTCATAAGAAAGCCATTTTCCTGAAGGGCATCCTGATATTAAGATATGATATTAAGAATATGAAGGACCAAGCAAATACATGGTAGAGAATTATAAAATATTCAGACATTTATATTAAGAGGTTTGGCTTTCACAGTTTGGTTTTAATAAAACTGAGTTTGTACAAAAGGATTTTCTTACCACATAAATCTAAGCCATGTGTCTCTTCAGATCCCTTCTGCTTATTATACTGAGAAAACTCAATTCTCCCTAGGTTCATTGGCTACTAGTTTTTTTAGCCCACTTGCAAAATCCTCACATATAAGGAGGTAAAGCACAGTGGAGGTTATCAGATTAAACCAGACCATGTTTGAAAAGGCAGTCATTCCCTCCAGTCTCTCAGTGATTTTTCCAATATCCTGCCAAAAGGGAAGAAGCTGCCCAAGTCAAAGGAGGAGAGAACCTGTGCCAAACACCACACAAAAAGGAACAGATTATAGAAAAAAAAAATTGAAGAGCTGGGAATTGAAGCTGGCTGGGAATGGATATTGGGAGTGAGAGCTGACAGCAGAGATCTGGGTCAACAACAATTAAGTATTTAGGGTAAAGGAAAAGAGCAGAAACCTGTGCTGTGAGGTCTGCAGAGACAGACTAAGACAGGCAGGAAGGATGTGTGTGGGATGAGTTATCCAAAGGGGACAACCAGGACTAAAAAAGTAAGAGGAAATCAAATCAGAAAAGCACTAAGGAAATATGCAAGTAGAATATGAACAGAAGAACCTCACAGAAAAGCCTACATGAGAAAGACAAACTACAGTGTGATTTCCTGGAAACATAATATTCTTGCTTCTCTCCACTTCTCTAAAGTAAATATAAATTTTTTTATACATTTATAAATTTTATATAGATACAAGTTTTATAAATATAAATGCCTATCTCTTCTGGTTTAAAGATGACAAACTTAACACATGACAATTTCCCACTAGCTCAAAAGGCAGAAGACTGTACTGAATATGCCCTGTGAGGTACCAAGACAAGATAGATTTAGATTAGATATTCGGAAGAAATTCTCTACAATGAGAGTGGCAAGACACTGGAATGGGTAGCCCAGATAAGTGGAAGATGTCCCCATTCCTGGGAGAGTTCAAGGTCAGGGACTTGGAGCAGCATGCTCTAGTGGAAGAGGTCCCTGCCCATGACAGTGGGTTGGAACTAGATGATTTTTAAAAATCCCTTCCCACTCAAATCATTCTATGATTCTATAACCCCATGATATGAAATTCCAATGGCTTGGGCTTACTCCTTCCCCCAGCCTCAGAGAATCGCAATTATTGCCAATATTGCCAATATTTAACTCACTACTGACTTACTGACTTCTAATCCTCCTGCTTTCACTTTGCTGGGAGGCTTTAAGCAATCCTTTCAACCCCTCCCAGTTTCAGATCTTATGAAATCACAGTGATGAAGAATTACCTAAATTAGCTAATGTGTGCGCAACACATATTGACAAAACCAAGTTGTTAGAGCAAGGCACTGACTTCTAAGCAAAATGAAAGTAGTTTTCTTTTATGGAACTTCTACTATGTGCTCAAAGAGATCTCCTGAAAAATAAATGCCCATTGGTGCATCCTTTACAGGACGAAAGAGAAGGTTTGTAGCTGCACAACCTGCCTCAACTAAATCCATCCAGCTCAAAATTGCTTCCCAATATAAGCACATTTCCTTCGTGGCTCATCAGGAAGTCTTCTGCTCCCTGCTGACTTTTATATTACATATTCAGGATATAAATACCAAGTCCTAAGTGTTGGCCCTTTCTTACTTAGCTAGCTGTTCAAAATCACACGAGCTCATCTCCAAATACCTTCACCTGTGATATCCCTGTTTTAAAGAGTCAGAATGCCTTTGACAGATCAAAGATTCTAAGTGCATTTCTGTACATGTGAACATCACAGTGACTCACAAGCTTGTCACTCTGTGTATCCCTATGTATCTGATAAGAACTCCTAGGATGAGCCCAAAACCCTCAGGTAACCCACAGATATTAGAGGCACTCACATTATAGACATTTAGCTACAGATAATCAGGGAGACAAGAATTCAAGGTTAAGCTCCTATCATGTTACAGCATCATGCACACAGAGCAAGGAAGCTGCACAGAAAAGGCTTGTGAGGTTACAGACAGTCCAATGATTAAACACATGGAACTAAATTTTCTTTCAAAATTTCTCTTGAGTCTAGTGTGCCATTTTATTCTAGAGGACATAAGGAGCAGCTGGGTCTGTGTAAAAGAAAGTATGGGAAACCCAGAGCTGACACAGGGCTGAGAGTTATTTCTGATACCATCATCACTGAAATTGGGTATAATTCCTCCTTAATCTTAGTGGTACTGAGGAAGCTAAGATGATTCTCCATGGCTAGGGCACACACAACAAGTTAAGGGCAGAAAGGGCTGACATACCCTATTAAAAACCCCACAACTGTTCAGTTACTGCTTATGGGGAGTTATTTCACTGATTTTTTTTATGCTGCAAATCTGAAATAGTGTTGCTAGGAAGAACTAAGAAGTACTGAAGATCACTAGGTCACTGTCTAGCTTATGTTTAGTTGGTTTGTTGCCTTTTTTAAAAACCAAATTAGTTTCCACATATGCCTCCATTGTCAGGAAATTTTTAGTTATACTGGAAAGGAGAAAATACAGTGTCACACTGAAAGATTTTGCTGTCTTAAAAATAACTCAATTGTTCACCCACAGTGCTGCTTTGGATCACACTTTACTGCTATAACAAGAAGCCAAAGAGAGTGCACACAAGACAAGCAGGCAGCTGAGGCAGAAATAAATTCTGTCTACCTAGAAACATCAGTCCACCTCACTTCTTGAGTGAGATAATCTTAGCTGTGGTCATTGTAATGTACAACTCTCATATTGGCCAGAGATGGTGAAGCTTGTGACTAAGGTGACAAGTGCTTAGGACATGAATAAGGAGGTGTTAGAAAAGACAACTACATTTGCAGTGAAGAATATTACAGCATAACTAAAACGCCAACATATATCCCTTTCTTAAAATGTTGCACCAAAGCATTCATCCCTCCTCACTGAAGGATCAATAAGCACCCTCTGTACCATCATTAATCATCCCCCACACAATACTGAGATGCTGACAGGAGAAAAGGAGGAGCAAGGGGAGGAAAGAAAGGGACAATTCAGAAACAACATCTGGGTTAAATGCCAGCTGCATTGACAAGAAAAGTAGAAAACAACAGAAGGAGAATAAGCTAAGGACAGTCATGCCCTTCAAAGGCCAAAATTACATTCTTTAATTGTTCTGGAGGCTTTCAAAATGAAGTGTCTACCTCCAGCAGAGTGAAGATTAATCTTCATGGAACATTTTGTATAATGAGCTCCTCTATGTCAGGAAGACAATCTTAGGTGAAATAGTTGATAGATTCAAATCAGTATTACAAGTAAGCAAGGGAGATTAATGTATTCACTGCGAGTTAAAATGATCCAGATTATTACAGTGAGGTCAGAGCTTTCAAAACTGTATTATGGAGACATGTAACAGGCAAAAACCATAATAGGTTCTTTACTATTTTTCCTTCAGGGATAACTCCTTATTAACTGGCTTCCTTTTCCTGTTCAGATTGCTGTGAGATTCTGCTTTGTTCTCAAATTACTTAGGGAGGTCGAACTGTTTTTAATCCTTGTGGATGGAGAATGGATATTAAGTATAGCATTCTGGATTCAGTTGTAGGCATTCTGCCAAAGCCTGAACAAGTACAGAAACTTGGTCTCCTGCAAGCATCTAGTGAGACATCCATACACACAAGAGCTACAGTCCTGCTGAAGGAAACCAGCACCTCTTCAGTAACAACTGCAGTAAGAGAGGCATTTAAAGATATATAACCAGAGAAGTAGTCTTATGACCACCAGTGTATAGTGCAAGTTACATGCCCTCTCACAGGACATTACTACGACAAAGGTTAAGGTAAAATATCTTTTCTGGTCTCTTTTAGGGTAATGGGGATATTTGCTTTCTCATATTCTTACAGTAAGTAACAACAGTAATGAACAAGCATTACTGGGACAGTTAAGAGGACTGATAGGAAAAACAACTCTATGAAAAATATCTGGGGAGAATAGTCCAGTCCAGCTATGTTATATTATCATGGTGGACATGCATTGGCTTCAAAGATTCAAAAGGGTTTCATTACAAATGACCCACCAATGTCCAAAAGCAATCATTTTAAGTCTTGATGAACAAACACCTATTTTTTGAATTACAACCTCTTAAGCACACTCCTACTCAGTGATCAAATCCAGGATGTTAGATCAGTTGCTGGCATTTTCTCATAATGTTATCATTGTGAATTTTGGCAGGTGACAAATAACATAAATACACACCTACCCCTGCAGTGACAATAGTGTAAGAAGTGGTATGTTTTGTGTCAGAACATGTAATGGCTCCTAAGAACAAAAAACATGCTAAATTCAGACACAGAAAATTTGCATCCATACTAAGGATGGATGAGAATAGCTCTCCTCAGATGGGCAACCCTCAAATAAGCCAAGTTGTTTCTGACAGTGTTGGGGAGTTGTGCATTCAGTGTTGCCTGAAATTACTCAATGTCAAACTCTCAATTTAAACTTAAAGCAAGTTCTGCTTCAGTGAGGAATAATCCTGATCCTGTTAAAATTCTTCTCTGTCCAGTGAAGGCTTTGATTGCTTTAAATATGACCAAAATCCACTAACTTCAGTTAAGGCTGTCAAGATTTAAGATATTTCAATTCTTTTGGTGCAAAGAGAGACAGTAAATTGAGAAGGGGTGGGACTGGAAGAGTGAAATGGAAACAGTTTAACTATCTTCCAACAATAAGATAAGCAAACCAATTAAAAGGATTGTCATCCTGTAATTACCAAAGCACTTTGTATTGCAGAGGGAACTGAAGCTCTGTTGCACAACAAACACTCATGCTTGTAATTTAATATGAATAATGAGCCAGATGCATAACAAGACTATTAAACTCTTATCACAAGCAGCCCTGTCCCTCATTGATTAATGACTCTGTGTGTCACCAAGGAAAGGAATTCCATTTTTAAGTTCAGATTGTCATCATCAACGTTGCCAAAGCAACGTTGCTTTTGACTTACCCCTAAACACAACAATTAAACGATTACATGAGGAAAAAAAAACAGCAATTACTCTCTGAAATGGAAAACTGAAGGCTGGTAAAGAATAAGGGTGTGGGGAACCCAGATTTGTTCCCCAAGATAAATGTACCTGTGCAAGAACCACGTTCCAGGTCAGTGCACATTCTCAATATCAAATATATCATGGTCTCCCACAGCGCTTGAAATCTGATGCTAATCATAAAATCTGGTACAGTTTCATATACTAGAAACCCAGCAGAACCAACAGAAAGACATGAATAAAAAATACTCTGTGTGCAAAACATTTATTTTACAGTAAATATAATAAGAAGAAACATATTTAAGTAAGAAAGCAGTGAAATATCTATACATGATCTCTATAGATGCTATTTATATAGAGAGAGCACATTTGTACATATGCACATATAGATGAGCATAGTCTCAATATTACTCATCCAAAAGTGTGTGCTTGACCCTGTGTTTGAGGGGTTTTGTTGTTGTTGTTTTTGGAGTAGGGGTTGTTTTGGTCAAAGTAAGATTTGTACAGAATGTTCTACCAAAAGCAGCCACAATCTGGCTTCTCCCAACTTACAAGCTTCCCGGAGCTTTTCCTTGTCGTAATGTAGCCCCTCGTATTCTTGTAAATTAATCCTGTTGACTCTGATCCTCAGGCGATCTGGGATGGAATGAGGACTGCAAGAAAACAAGAAAGCTTCTTAAACAAAGTGTTCCCTGGAAGAGCAAAGGAAAACAGGATATGAAGGGATTTCAATCTTCTCTGAAAGAAGAAAATGCACAAGCCTCTTCAAAAGTGAGCCACATCCCCAAAGGCCCATTCCTGCATTTAAAATTATGACTTTCTACTGCACAACAGCACCGACATTTCACCTTAAATAATAAACAAGATCAAGGATCCCGTTTGGTGTTTGTGTGACCTAAAACTGCAAAGGTTTTTTCTGAATTCTTATACCCCTATGTAGCTACCCTGCCCTTCTCCAGTTTGACTTTGTGTAGATTCTTAGAGCCCTACCACAGCCAGTAGATAGATCTGCTAACTTCAATTTCAAGACACAGAAAGATGCCTCTTGATAAGTATCTCAGGACAACCTCTGCCCATGAGAGCATCTACACCACATTACTGAAGGATCCTGATTCCAGCATCTCAGGTCTGAGAAACAGTCAACAAAGATGTGGCTAAGAACCAGATCTCGAAAGTTGTGAGTCTAATACTCAGAACCCAGGAGGACTTTTAAAAGCAAGTAGCAGTATGGCAAACTCACTTTTACAGAATTTAGTCTGATTTAGATACCTCAACTATTGATAATTTTGAAAGACTCAATAGGTCAGTATCTAGAAATTAGGTGTTCATGTACTTAACATGAAATAACCATATAAATATGGATAGAAATTTGTCCAGAAAAGCTTTCTTCTTCATTTCACACTAGTTTCTACCTTAATGTAACCTATTATTTGATTTTTTAAGTTTAGCTAGATTCTATGGAAATCAATTTAGCCACACTTGCATCTTCCACTTTTAAAGAAAGAGAGACAATCTGTGTATTATAACACACATAGCAAATGTCTGTCCTATAGGAACTCAGCCCCAGGTCAGTTAAAAGTAGATTACTCATTCTGTGCTTTTACCAAAAGATTGTCTCTATTTTCTGTTTTAATCTTGTTACTACCAGTAATACTGACTAATATACTCTGCCTTTTCAAAGTCATAATGCTGTGTACTCTCATAAATACACGGTTTTGCTTCTTTCTTTGCCTCAGTTTTAAACTATTTGATTTATAGTATTTGCGCTGCTAGTGAAGGACAAGGAACATCTCACAAATGTTACCTGTGTTACCTCATTTCTAAACACCAGTTCAAATGTGAATTTTCTTCACTAATGTCATCAATTAATCAGTGGTAGACTTATGTTCTATTACATTGGGCCTCATTTCAAACTCATTATCACAATGAATAATCTGGCTCTCATGAAAGCAGGAGAGGCAAACAGGATGACCTCATGCCAACATCTGCCAAACCTTGGCTAATTGCCTTCCTTCCAACCTACCTGTTGGAATCCAAACACAGGATGGTGTTTGGACACCAAGGGGAGTGAAAGATAACACTGACTTCTGTAGATATGCTGACTCACTACCTAATGCCATGTAAGGAAGAAAAACAAATGTTATTTCTTAGCTTGAAGCCGACGGCAACCTACTGCATGTGCAGTATCACCTTCTGAGTCAAATTAGTCCTTTCACCTGAAAAGAAGTGAGAAAGGTCTTTTTCTTTGCTTGGAGCTGGAGGAAGAAAAGTATCTAAAATTAAGAAAATCTAGAATATAGTTTTTCTTCCAAGAACCACACATACACTCTCCAAAATTCTCTTTTAATTAGAACATATTTAAGAAAATATTCCCATGCTTTTGCAAAAAGTATCATTTTTGATATATAGGCACACTGTATATCTTACTTTGTTTCTGCAGAAGCAACAAGCACACCATCTAAAGTGTGATGTATTTTCTGAGGAGAAATAGGAGCAGGTCCAGTGTAGGAGGGCAATCAGCTGGCAAGTACCAGAGTTTGGTATTCTGTTCTGCCCTCCTCTCACTCCATTTTTATAAAGACAGACTAAAACCACTACATAAACAGGTTGTGTGCTAAAACATACAACTGGAGAGAAACAGAACTTGGGCTCTTGTCCGTTTGAAAAGTTTAGTTATCTTAGCAAGAAAAATGTAACCTTGGAAACAGTAGCTTTCTATAGAAAATAAGATATTACCAGAAATAACAATGCCAGGAGTTACCTTCTACAGGGTAGAGATTTATACACTTAGCCAGGTCCAGTCACAAGTAGCATATTCATAACACAAGTAAACGTATATACACATTCCTAAAAATGTGTGTGTATTGACACATGCACAAAAGAGACATTTATTCAGTAACTCAAGCTTGATGGTTTTGTTCATCAGTTCTTTGCAAACACCCTTTGTTCTCTTATAATAGTCATTGGCTGACACATTGTGTCACTAAATTTTATTACCTATTCAAAATAAATTTGATTCTACAACTCACTATTGGTATATTCATTTCTTGTGCTACCAGACTAGCAGCAATTGACACCAGGGTATATTGTCCTCATCAGTCAAACTAATTAACTCATTCATTCACAGAACTCTATCTAATGGAGCTGAGCAAAATACTTCCACTATCAACACTATTGCAGTCTTCATGGACACTGCATCATAATCCATATTCATAATCCATAATCAGTATATCCAGAAACCAGAAAGATAAAATACATAAGCATGTGCATGTAAAAGCAAATAACAGGGTGATGGATGTCACTGAACAGAAACATTAGTACAGTATTAATAGAAATAGATGTCTCTAAATACTGTGTAAAACAGCTTGCTTAACTGCAAGGAGAGGAAGAAAAGCTTTCCACATAAAGCAGCAATTTATAAATAAATTTGGGGAGATAACTGCACTGTAATTCAACCTAAATTACTTAAATTACTTACCTCTTAACAATTATTTTTTTACATGGTGTATTACATAGCCAACAAAAAGTACTTGAAAGTACAGATTAATGAAGTCCATTACCTCCTAAAGAATCTAATTAAGAACTCATTCCACAAACACATCAATCCACAGAACTAAATCCTAAATGTCATTTGCCTCATGAGGATGTAAATAAAGACTGAGGTCAAATAAAACATTCTGGTTTTTCATGTTTATTATTTATAATGATTTCATTTAAACACAAACCTAAATATGAATCTTGTCCAAGATCTTTCATCTAGAAAACACACTCGGTTTTTGACGAAGCCATGAGTTCCTCACCCCTATTAATCATCCAGCAACAAGTGAGAGGATGCCAGACAGCTCACTTGGAGCACAGCTGGTTTTCCTAGGACACATGCTCCTGCCTCCAGTCACCAAGGGAAGAGCACAGGCAGAGCAAGCTTGGGTCCTGCCCAAGCCTGGCACTCCTGCACAGCAAACAGCTACACTTCTGCCACCAGCCACCAGCTTTATTCAGCTGGGGAGACAGACTTGTAAATTATAAATACCCCAATCCCTATTTCAATTATTTATGAACCCAGTGAACCATTTCTTACACTTCATGTCTCCACAGAGAAAGGA
Organism: Agelaius phoeniceus; assembly: GCF_051311805.1. NCBI lineage: Eukaryota > Metazoa > Chordata > Aves > Passeriformes > Icteridae > Agelaius > Agelaius phoeniceus. The sequence continues at coordinate 13,125,892 of NC_135269.1, forward strand.
ACGATAAAAATAAACAGTCCAACAAGTCTACAGAATCCAGTGACAAATTTCTGATAGATCTTCAAGAATACAGCCCACACCATCCTACACATAAATTTTAACATGATTCAGTAAACAGAAAAGGAAATCTACTTCCCCCCATACAAAAAATACTTGAGTAAAAAAAAATCAGTCTTTTAGGAGATGTTTGCAGTGACAATGAATGATTAATGGATTACCTGTCTCCTAGAGAGGAAATAAACATGAAAAATTAATTAAGCATTCTGGCATTTAGAACAATAGGAAAGAGGAAAGCTGTAGCCAAAAGAGAAAAATGAATTCACCTTACTTTCAAGATCACATTGATAGAGCTTGGAAATGATACATTAAAAATAAATTTCTGGCAGCATCTATCTACTTGAAACATAAGAACTGCCACAACAGAGCAGACTCATTCAGTCTCTTCTATGGAGGAATTTCAACATTTCACGAAAGTTCCCTGCTATTTTAAGGTGAAGCTCTTGCTAAACTCTTTACCTAAAAAAAAACCAAAAAAACAAAAAAACACAAAACCCTTGAAATTATAAGCTCTACCACATATTTTTTCTTTTGTTTGGGAATCTCGCTAGATGAGCATCCATGTCATTGTGTGCTATGACATGGATGAGAAGCATTGGAAAGAAAAGATAAACCTAAGATAAACCTCACAGATGGGATAAGAATTTCATGACAGAACAAAATAGTATAATAATAATAAATATGGTAATAATAATAATAGTAATGATAAGTGGGGGGTAGAGAGAGTTACAAACACGAGAGAAAAAAGAGATGCATGATGCAACTGCTCACAACTCAGCAAATCCCCAAACAGCACTCAGACCCCTCCCAGGTAACTCCTCCAGTTTACACACTGGACATGACCTTCTCTGGTGTGAAACATCACCTAGGCCAGTTTGTGTCACCTTACCTGGCCTCACTCTCTCCCAGCATTGAGTGCAGCTCCTCAGCAGCAGAGTGTGAGACACTGAAAATAGGGTTTACTTGGGATAAACACTAATTAGCAATAGCCAAAACATTATTCTTGCCATAAATCCAAAAAACAGTTCTGTACAGCTACTAGGGAGAAAATCAGCCATGTCACAGCTAAAACCAGGACATGAATGTTATCCCACATAAGCCACGTTAACCTGGCTAACCCTAGTGAGTTCTTTGACACTTTCTTATCTCACAATTTCTTCAGCAAACACACTTGGCTTTGTTGAGCTAGACCCACAGAGACACCTGAAGTACAGACACATTCTGAACTTCCCAGTAGAATCCTGGAACTTGCTTTTCTTCTCCTGCATGTTAACTGTGCTTCTCTCACACATTACCCTTCCAAGCACAACGGGTTGTCCATAAGTAATAATCCCTCTAAACAGAATTATAGAATTTTTTGGGTTTGAAGGGATTTTAAAGATCACTTTGTTCCAACTCCCCTGCCATGGGCAGGGACAGCTTTCACAAGACCAGATTGTTCAAAGCCCCATCCAACCTGGCCTTGAATACCTCCAGCCTCCAGGGATGGGGCACCCACAGCCTCTCTGGGCAACACATTCCAGCACCTCACCATAAAGAATTTCTTCCCAATATCTAATCCAAACCCACTCTCTTTCAGGTTGAAATGATTCCACTTGTCATCACATGCTCTTGTAAATGGTCCCTCTCCATGTTTCTTGTAGGCTCCCTTCAGGTACTGGAAGGCCACAATTAGGTTACCCCAAAGCTCCTGTTCTCCAGGTTGAACAATCCCAATTCTTTCAGCCTTTCCTCATAGGAGAGGTGCTCAATCCTTCTAATCACCCTGGGGGCCCCTCTGCTGAGCTCACTCCAGCAGGTCAACATCCTTGCCATGGTGGGGACCCTGAAGCTGGATGCAGCACTACAGGTGAGGTCTACACAAGCAGAACAGAGGGGCAGAATCACCTCCCTGGACCTGCTGGCCACGCTGCTTCAGCTGCAGCCCAGTTTATGGTTGGCTTTCTGGGCTGCCAGAGAACACAGGACAGCTTCACATTCAGAAATCTACGTTAAACAGGAAAAACTGATAAGAAATGAGAAGACTCAATTCCTTATAAATCATGTTTCAGAAAAAAAGGAGAAGATATCTCCAAGCATTTCATCCTTAACTCTGCCTTTGGAGAGCAGTTCACTTTCTACAACTTTCTCCCTTACACCTTGCCTCCTACTGTTCCTTATTAGACTCTCTTCTTAAAAACAGTAGCCATATTCAGCCTGAGAAGGTTGATTTGGTTTGGCATTTGAATGTCTAAAAGCAAAAATACTATCTTCTATTACTCTTTTGTTATTCACACAGGTTTTATACACATACTCTGCTGCAATCATTACCACAAACTCCATAAAGGAGTAGTATTTACCAGTACAGTGATATTTGTATTTTCATTTATGCAGATATTTTAATTGAAAAAAATAATTACAACCTACCCACAGTGTTTCTTCCACTTGTAGAAGAGCTGTAGGGGCTACACAAGTAAATATCTTATTTTTCAATGGTAATTTTCAGCATCAACCACACAAGACAAATGTACTCTCACATATGCATCTTCTCATCTCCAAACATCCAGCAGGAAAATGCATATTTTCACCTTCCTTTTAAAAGACCTTCAAAAATACAATGCTTGTATTTACTTGCACACCTTGTATAAGCATTTGCAATGGATCACACTACAGTTCTAGTGTCTCTGCAAAAAAAGACCACATGAGCCTAATAAATTGGCTGCCCTAAACTCCCATGCATCTCCTGCTGCAGAAATCCTGACATTTATCTAAGACAGGCTATAATCCATCACCAGGTCTCAGTAGGATCTGCCCTGCTGTTCAGTACTAACTGGAACTCAGTCTTCTTCTATGTTGTTCAACAAAAAACACAAAGCAATATTTGAATCTCAAAGCCATCATAATCCAAATCATATTTCTGTGTTACCTCATGGGTTCCTATTTTAATTTTCCAGACACATTAACTGGCAGCCCCAGTGCAGCAGCATGCTTAATCTATTTTTACAGATTTTAAGATAGAGAACAACTTTGACTTTCAAATTAGTTTGGGGCTTGCACGTCTTTCTCTCCCTGCTTTATTCTGACAGCTGATATCAAATGGGACATTAAAATGAACTGCATCAAAACTTGGAGGTGATTTTCCAAGGGATATCCCTGAGCTTGGAAATAGTACTCATTCTCTTAGACACACAGTTCAATGTTCTGTGTAAGAAATAAGGGTTACCTCAAATTTTTCTAGAGGCTGATTCAGATGCTGAATTGGTGAGGCAAGTTGGTTTCATTACTTTATGCTTGTTAGCAGAATACATCAAACTGGACCCACGCAAAAGGCACACCAAACTGAAAATCTTTCCTTTTTCCAAAATAACAATGAAGCACTTGGAGCTTTCTGAAATTTCACAGAATCACAGAATGGTTGAAGCTGAAAGAGACCTCTAGAGGTCATCAGGTGCAAATCCCTGGTCAAGTAGGAGCACCTAGAGCAGGCTATCCAGGACCATGTCCAGGCAGTGTTTGATTATGACTAAAGATGAAGATTCCACAAGCTCTCTTGGCAATCTGTGCCAGTGCTCTGTCAACCTTAGGATAAAAAGCATTTTTTTCTCGTGTTCAGTGGAAACTTGAAACAGAGGAATCCTGTGTTGGATTGAAAAGATCTCATCTCAATTCTTTCCAGGAATGATGCCTGGCATTAAACCTCAGATGTGCCTGTTGCCATGGATGTTTGAGGAGCTGGCTCGTGGCTGAACCTGGTCACCATCACCAGACATGTCCTGCTCACCTTACTTGGCTACTGTGGAACTGTGCCCATCAGTCATGCTGTCATCTGAGCTCCCTCTTCACATTTGTCACTGGATTTTACTGTCCCATCTCTCAGCTGAATGACACAGGTTAATAACAAAAGGCTGTGGAACTTTTAGAATAGAAAAAAGCCAGATACTCACACAGTGAAGGAATCAGGGGGAGCCGAGACTCTCCTCAGGTCAGCAGACTGCACTTTATGGATACTATAAGGCAGCAGGAAATGAGTGGCCAGGAGAAAAACAGCACACAGTGAGGACAGACAAGAAAAAAAGGTGAGAGAGAGAGGAGTGCAAGAGAAGAAAGAAAGAGAAAGACACACAACATTTAAACAGAAACAAAAGGAATGTGTCACGTGAAAGTTGAATGAAGGGCCATGCAGATCTCTGAGCTCACACTTGGAAGCCAAGAGCAACTGAAGACATGCAAATGGAGAAAATCACTGCTATGTGGCACACAGGAGCTTTCTAAAGACACAGTGAGGAGCAGTGAAAAGCTCAGCACATAACTATACAAGACAAGGGATCCCAGAATTTCTTCCACAGGCACTGAAAAATGTCAAAGCAACAGACTTTGGAAGCAGGTCCAGAAACACAAACAAACATCAGAGCTGAGATCCAGATGGATGGAATTGTCTCCAAGGGTTGACCAACTAATTACTGTTTAAGGAAAAAATACCCTTACTGGAGATTTTGTATCTACAATGACAAGTTGCTGTTTCCATTCCTCTTGCTCATACCTTAGGGAAACTTGCATTTTATTAATATTCAGCTTTAGTGTTTATATTCAACCTCAGTATTTATATTCAAATGGTTCCTTTATTTTTCTTGAATGCATCAAATATGTTTTATCTAAAAGCTCTTCCCTCTTCTTTCTCTTCCATTATGCAAGGTGCTCTCCCTCAAGCCAAACTAAAAGTCAGTGAGAGCAAAATACATTTTTCAATTCAGGAAGTGTTCATTAACTGAAACTTCCTGGGGAATATACTATGCAGGAGTTTCTAATCAGAAAATTATTCCTGGAAAAGCTGAACCACAGTTTCTCTTCTTATTCCCCATAATTTTTGGTATAGCTCTCAACAGCCACATTCTTGGCTCAGTCACAGAAAACCAAGCTGTGTTGTCTCTTTCACATGCTACTGTGATCAGTAGTGGAGAACAGGAATGAGAACTTAGCCAACAAGTGTTTCAAGGAGGAAAAAAAAAACACAGAAAAAAAGATGATCAGGTCAAAAAAATACAGAAACAGTGTAAATCTTCTTCAAGTCTTTTTCTACTCACTCTCTTTTTATCTGGCAGTAATATCAAAGCTGACAATAATAACAACTCTGCATTTCTGTGACCAAGATAATTTTCTAATTACTTTCCTGGCAAGGAGCTCAAGAAGAGCTGTGTAGTAATTAAGGATAGCTCCAGACCCAGTGACTTATCTCACACATCTAACATTTAAATGATAGTCATTAAAAAACCCTTCATATATCATGTTCCATCCAATACAAGGCTTTCTGGGAGATTCCAACAGAATAAGGAGTTATGTCCTAAAGAGCAAGCTAAGAAAAACAAATAAACATATTTAATTACAAGTTTCTGCACTTGTGCAATACTACCAATCAGCATCATATTGAATGAACTTCTTACAGTACTAATATTCTTCCTAGATTTTGACCTTTAACGAGTCATTTACTTTTTATTGCAGTAAGAGAAGATTCAAGTCCTCTCTCCTTCCTTTTTAACACCTCAGAGTGAAGCACATACACAGATATATATAGAAATAGATGTAAATATCTACACACACAGTTTCTGATATGTGAAGCTGAGACTACAGTTCCTGACAGATCATTTGCATTTTCCCAAGACAGAGATCTGCAGAAAAATACGTCAGCCAAATCAAAGGACTCTGACAGCAATTTAGTGTACCATGGCACATTTAAATCAAGCTAAACCACAAAGAATATCCCCTTGACAATTGGCATATACTACAAATCTCGATTTCCCTACCGCAGTTTAAATTCAGATCTAAAAATCCAAACCTAACCCATGCTAATTATCAGTTTGAAATACCATGATTTCTCTTTTTACATTTGCATTAGTCTCCTTCAGTGCAGAAAAAGATGTCCCAGGGCTGCCCTTGGCATTCACTGAAGATTGAGGAGTTGTGGTTGGGTGAAATTGGGCACTGCTGCCCATAGTTAAGAGTCTGCTATTCTCTGCTCAAGAAAGATGAGTATACCTCACGTATTTTCCAGGCAAAAAGAAACTGCACATTAGAGAAATGGGTTTCTATTGCAACTTTAAGAATTAGTCTCAGTAAGAGAACAGAGTGCTAAATTGAACAGGAACATGTTGAAAGTAACCAGCATGGCTTTGATTATATTAATAGGTTGACAGCCAGGGAATGACAAAAATTTCTTAAGGGCTGGAGTCAAACTTTGAAGTAAAGCAGGATCTTTCTCTAGATAGACAGCTGTAAGGGACACAACTCTTAAGATAGCTGAAGAGAAAAGGTGTGCCTAAGACCTTGTCCTTTTTTTTTCAGTTATATGAGTTAGTCTTTTGGAAGGTATTACATCTCTTCACAGAACTTGAACTTCACAGAACTTCACTCACCATTCCAATTGCAACAGCAAAATTCCCCCACCCATTTCCCCAAAAATATTAAAGCCTCGGTGCACGTGTTTGAATTAAATGTGGATCCTTAATAACTTTAGGGCATTACTTCAGTATCTTTGGATAAGGGACAGACTGTTTTGCTTCACATTTGGAATATTTGATGAAAAACAGCAAAGTCCCTTGCAACACTCATTTTTAGCAGCAATAAAGACCTATACAAGGATTACAATAATAACCTCTACAAAATAATCTAAATTATTTTATTGGGTGGCCACTTTCATAGGTCAAAATTTGACTATTTAGGTTTCTTCTGGTTAAATTATATCTGCAGTGCTTGTAAAGAAAGTTTAATCATGAAAAAGAATGCTAGTCCTGTGTACTCCTCTTGACAAGCTACTAGTTTCCAATCTTAGCTTTTCTTTAGTCACATTTACAATACTCATTTCTCATTTGGGTTTCTATACTGGAGAAGGATTTCCTAAAAAGTACAAACAGTTCTTTCAGGACATTCAAATCTTTCTCTGTAGACTCTGCCAGGCAGCATGTGCTCACAGCAGAGACTGAAATATGTCCTGATTAGCTCTTGAGTGTGGCAATTTCTTACGGGGTCTTCAATGCAGCTTAAAAAGCAGATCAATAAAGCTGAGAAACTAAATCAAAAAAACTTCAAAGGCAAATGGCATACATATGCAGAACCATCAGAAGCCAAGGGGCAGACTGCCAAGCCTGCAGGAACCTCTCTAAATAAATAAATACATAACAGAAAGATAGAACACCATTCTAAAAGCAAGAGAGGGGAACTCAGAAGATAAAGAGTAAAAGAAAGTCAGGTAAGTATTTACAATAGAGTGAAAAGGGACTTCAGAAGATGTGATTTGTTTTTTTTTAAATTTATTTTTCAAATGCGCTGCAAGTCCAGTACATGCAAAATCCATGACAGAGTACGCTGCCCCACATGGGCCTCCTGCCTCTAGGACATGCACATGTGCAACTCACTCATTCAGCAAAGGCATGGACGTTCTCCTCTTGCTCTTCTGCACCATGTTGGCCTGGTTCCTCAGGGAGATGCGGATGAGGGAGGGGGCCAGCCGGCAGGGCTCGCCGTCCACTTGCATGGGGATGGACTTGTACGTCAAAAGCGTCACCTCCCGGCACTGGTGCAGCCGCTCCCCGTGGCCACCCACCTGGAGGGCAGCCTGCAAGAAACAAACAAAACGCACAAACAAACAAAACACCAAGCAGGCCTTGGAATCTCTGCTGGTCAGAGTGACCCCGAGATACATACAAGTCTTTTCCCAGCCCGGCAGTCAAAGAAGGAGTCAGGATTCCTCAGCTGTGGTTTTCAAGGTTGTTTATTATTTCTTATCTATAACATTCTTTCTCTGCCCTGCTGAGGTCTGTTCAGCAGGTCAGTGTTGTTTTTTATACTAAAAACTACATGTACATTTACAATAATTTCCCAATACCTATTACCTATGTTAGACAGTGCGTTCCTACCTTAAACCAATCCAAAAGTGCCACCATCACCCATAAGATGGAGGCTAGGAAGAAAGAGAAAGAAGGACAAAACACATCCAAATTCCCCTATCTTGGGACCCCAAATCCACATTCTAGAAACCTTAAAATTCTACTTTTCACCCTATAACAAGCTAACTATTATTCTACTTAAACTCTCTTGACTTGTAATTCTTCATATAAAGGTGGTCATTTGCTCCATGGGTCAAATTCAAAGTCACAGGTGCCAAGGTCTCTGAGCCCCCTGGCAGGGGTTCAAGCCATTCAGGACAGCTAGAGAGATGTCCTGGGTTCCAACAAGCAGGGAAAAGATAGCTCAGAACAGAATAAGCTGAGGCAGCTAAAAAATCCAAAATGCCACTTTGCTGGCAGCGTCCTTTACACAGTACTCCATTCCTAAGCTATTCTGAAAGAGCACAATGAAAGCGTTTTCACCCCAAAACTGCAAAGCAACAAGGAGATATCTACCCACATGCATTATAGGACTCATCATCCGTATATACACACTTGTGCACATGCAAATTAATAACTGTGCTCGTTCTTAAAGCTTTCAATTTGTTTTGGTTGGTTTGTTTTTACAATAACAGTCACGCTAATAATTATTTGCTCTTTAAAACAACATCCCTAATTAGATACATCTGCGAGACAGAAAAACTATTTCCCCTTCCTGAACAGAATGGTCCTTAATGGGAATTAGTAAATTTAAATTTTTTATTATGAAAGCTTACACATCAAGTCAACCTCAACATTAGACAGGCTGAAAAGAGCAAGCAGAAGGACCTTGTTAAAACAAATATCATGTTAAAGAATTCACTTCAAAGAAATTAAGCAAGGAAGACAATGAGCAGATCCTTCATATTCTAGGCAGACATGTTCAGGCAGAAATGTATTTTTTTAATGAATATGACTATATGACTATGCAGACCCACATTTCTCAACTAGGCTTCCTTTAGAGAGAAACAGAAGCTCAAAGGGCCCTACTTCTTAAATTCAGCCCTAACTAAAATTGTTGGTAGCTTTTGAAATCTGTCTAGCCACTTCCATTGACTAGAACTGTGTTAGTGTCAAAAACAAAAAAACTCTTCTGACTGAAAACCTTCAGTTTGTACATGCTAAAGTTTTGACAGCATTTTTAAAAACATGCCCTAAACTCCTCTTCACTTTTATTCCACAAGATCTACCAGGCTAATAAACAAAAATTTTCTTGTGGGTTATTTCCCTAATCCACTAGGCCCACTAAGAAGAAAAAAAAAGTTCAGGAAGGTATCCTTAACCCAGACAAACTCTTAAAGGGAAGATTGACCAAGACTGCTTTTTTCTTACTTTGAAGATTAGATTTGCCTGGCTTTCTCTTTGAGGAAACAAACACCATTATTGTGGGTATTTACTGAAAGTGATATGGACTGAGGGCAGGTCACAACAGGGAAGTTTAGCTAAAACAGGCTTATCCATCTTTGTTTTAAACTAGCTTACATGAGACAGTAGCAACAAAGGCCTACAGGTATGGAGCTAAGTCTGAGCTATAAAAACTTTCCAGCAAGTCCAGCTGTGGGCCTTCTGCTGGCCACACTAAGCCCAAGCTGCAGTGCCTTAGGTAGGCTGGTGCTAGCATGGGAACATTGCTAACTCTGGCTGCATTTAACCATCCCCTGAAGGCACTGTCACAGTGTTTGGCCACTGCCATAGCAGGACACCAGGGTATTTAGAGAAAGATGGCTTTTATGGTATCTCAGTTCACTTTAAAGATGGCATTGGAAGAAAGTGCACTGACAAATTAAAATTGTTGGCTGAATTTCATTTTTTCTAGCAGAATCAAAAGGAGAGATAAAATTCATGTAAGAAATACTAATAAAGTCTTCCACAGCTATTACTAAAGTTTCACAAGACTTTTGGGGAACATATAGAAACTGTATGTCCATATAAGGTTAAAAAATATTTCATATTTATATACCAGCAATACTTAAAAAAAAAGACTTTAATGCCACAGAATGAAATAGACAAAAGCTAAAGAGAGAAAGGAGTGTTTATTTGATCATAGAACATTCCCACAGTAAAATCATGACTTCATGCTCTTATCATACTGCTCTTACTGTATTAATCTTGCCATTTAACTTCAGAGCACTGCATATGCAAATCAGCCATATTTTGCAACTAATACTTTTTATTATTAAATAACACTTCTCTTATTAAAAAAGAACTATTTGGCTCTGCCAGTTAACAGCAGAGCATGCTTTTGCCTTATGTGACTATGGGGAAGCACACCTGATTTTCAGAAACAAGGAGCATTTTGCACTCTGCAGTGCTGCCCAGGGAGCCCTCCCAGCCTGGCAGCACCCCCTGCACTCACCAGCGAGGCCATGGTGAAGCCGATGACTTCGATGTAGCCATCGTCGTGACGCTGGGGCTCAAAGTCTCTGTGGTCACCAGGGTTCCCCCAGGGCATTGTGCCAGCACAATACCTACAGAGACAGGTTTGGAGAGCCAATTGGAGAGAGCAGCTTGCCCTGAGAGGTCCTGACTTTTAGCCTTTTAGGCTGTTCTTTCTGTTTCCAAGCTGATACAACACCCTCAGGTGTACCCACCATAAACTTTATCGGGTTCCTCTCTGAGAGGAAAATGGGGAAACACCAGGAAATACATCATAGAGCAGCAGCACTCCCTATTTGCTTTGATTCCTGCTGGTAAGCTGTTGAGCCATAAAGCTGTTTTGCCCCTAGTCATCAAGCTGTTTTGCCCCTCTTTGCCCTCTCCCTGCTAGCTCAGCACAAAGAATGCAAAATGTTGCATAGTTTGAGGAGGCAGGGAGAAATAAGAAGCAGGAACAGATAAAGCTGAGGCCTCTCTCTTTTCTACCATCAGAGAATAAATGTAAAAGTGATCTGAAAGAGGTAGAAGGGGGAACTTTGGAGAGGTGACATCAAGCAGAAGCTTGCAGTACGGAACTCAAAAGATTAAGTGCTTGGGACTGCCTGCGGAGCAAACTAGGAGGTTTTTTAAAGCAATGGTCTCCAAAGTGGGGTACATGCAAGAAAAATCCACAACTGACAAGACAATTAGAGTGTATGAAGAAAACTATTACTTTTACTTTCAATAAGAAAGCAAACATTAAAAACATACATATTTTTTGTAATACTAGAATAGAGGCACATGTATATAATTTATAAATATACATATATAGAGGTGATGCTTAAAAGCTTTTTACTGACAGAAATGCACAATCAAATTAAGTTTGGAGACTACTGTTCTAGAGAACAGGAGACCAACAATTTTTGATAATTCAGCTTTATTTTTTTTAAGGACACCTTGTAACATGTTTAAAACTGACTTCTTTTGGCAGTTTGGTATTCCTTAACTGCTAAAATATTTATCCTTCCCCTCTCTCCATTTCTGTTCCCTCCTCCCCCTTTCCATTTTTTTCCACACTTGGACTCTAACTAGGCAAAAGACTAGGTATCTGTCCCTTTAATAACTTCTTTGCAGGTTAGATGCACAGCTTTTCAAAGTGTGTTAGTTAAGCATTTCTACTGTATCAGGATACTCAACTTTTTAAGGAATGGTTTTGCTGCACCCTGAACTCTCAAGCCATACTGCATAGCTCATTGACAGAATTATAAGGAGCCAGCTCTCAATGAGGTGAGAAAACTCAGCCTAGGAAAACTGTTAGGTGTCTTTTGAAAACTATTGTTATTTTTGTTGCATAACTTCAAGAATCCATCTTGAGCTTACCTGGGTATGTTTAAAAACACTATACACTGGAACTTCAGCTCCTGGATCTTTGGAGTCAGGTCTGTACCATCACACTACAAAGCCAAAGTGACAGAGCACAGAGAAATTGCTGAATGGAGCCACAGACAAGAGAAGTGTTGCTGCTTTGTAACAACTTTCCCAAGACTTTCCTTGGAATGTGTTGCAAATGTCATGCTCAAAACTGAAAAGTAACAGAGCCATTAAACTCTCACCTCACTCTCTCTCCAAACCTCCACCTCCACCCCCTTCCCACAATACTATGACACAATTTTTTATACTCACCACAACTTTAACATGCTTGGATAAATCTCTTGAGCTTCTTTGCAGAAAGTCTGTAAAGGCTGCCTGCAACAGAAATCAGTGCAGGAATTGTCAACACTTCCTCTCTTCTTTTTTTTCCCCTCAGTTCTTATCCCTCCACAGAGCTAACTGCCAATATGCCCTCCCTTTGGTCAAACTGACTCTCTCAGAAGACATGATTTGATTTTATTGTCTTAAATTGTGATACTTCTGCTTTTGAGAGCTTAATTGAAAAGAGTCCTTGAACACCCAAGTTCAATGGTATCTTGAATCATTAAGCACAAATTCTTGCTCACATACTTGTTTCCATATTTAAGGCACTTAGGTGTTATCATCCATAAATACATTATATGTTGTTCATTATCAAACTAGTGTTTATTCTTAATGGCTTTAGAATCAAGTGTTGTCCATTTGCCTCCTGAATGCACAAGTGGGTAATTATATGTGCATATTCACCCATCATTAATCACTCCAAATATCTGATTTTTGCCCTACACTCCCCACCACGCTACATCCAAGGCTGCTCCTCAAAGCTACAAAGATACAGGCCAAAACTTTGGGAATTCTTCTAGCAAAGTCAGTATCAATGCAGTTCCCAAGCCCTGAAAGAAGCAGAGCAATGCCTTGAGAAGCTTATGAGCCAGAAGCAGAGGGACCAAGATATGACCAGGACTGTGTCCAAAGGAGTGGCACTTCTCTCACCTGCCCAGCTCTGTATAATAACAGTACCACAGGCTCTTTCCTACAGACACCTGTGCGTGGCACTGCCAGAAACAGCATGAGTGCACTTGAAATTGTGACAGGCAGAATAAGCCGGCAAGAGCTCCTGATGTGACAAAGTGAGGGGGAAGGTAATTAAGAAGACATTCAAGCAACTAAGTTAACATCATTCTGTAAGACAAATCTGTACTTACCCCGGCATAAAACATTTTATTTCTAAATCGGCTGTTAAATTTCTCTGGATTTGCTTCTGTGAAAGGATGAAAAATAGAAGTATGAACACCCCAATAAAACAAGAAGACTTCATTATACCTTCACAGTCCCTGCCAGCACTACAGTGCTTTCAGAGTATCACTCATAGAAAATATTACCATAAATATGTTTTCTGTGTGTCAGTCCCCCATCTGTGCCTTTCTCTGCTATCAGATTTCAAACACTGATATTGAATCCTTCCTTTTCTTGTAGAGTGTGGAAATAGAGCAAAGAGGTAACAAGAATTCAATCAGTTAATTTAACACCTCTCAGACTATTCATCTTATGATAGAATAGAATTTTTAGACTTCTGTTTCTAACAGTGGAGAACAAATCTGTAAGAATTATTAGAAATTTATGGAACAATAACCCGTGCTTTGAACGAGGAGTAAAGCATTAGTAAATTACGAGATGAAACAGCCCCTAAATTCTGATGTGTTAAAGAGTTACTAAGGAATAGACATTTCTACCCAAAGATTTCTGCAGAAAAATAAAAAAAAGGAAAAGAGAATTGGTTACTCTAAAACCTATTTAGAAACCTGTTTCATTTTGATTATACCCCAAGAGATGGAGAATTTTAAGTCTATTAGTAATGTACCTCTAATGGTTAATTATTCTCACTGTTAATGTAAATGTAGTGGTTTCCAATCTTGAAATTTTCCGTCTTCAACTGCCAAATGCTAAATCTTGTTATACTTTCCTGTCAGATTACAGAACCTTCAACTATCAGATATCTTCTCATCAAGAAAATACTTATAGGCAGTGATTAAATAGCCTCTTAACCTTCTTTCCAATAAGCTAAATGGAGTTCCCTTAATCTCCCAATATGAGGCACATTTCCCAGAATATAGTTCATTCTTGAGCCTCCTTGGAAACTGCTTTCCTTGTTTGTGGCATCTAGAGATTCCAGAAATAGCCCTTCTGACCCTGTATTCAGTGTTAGTGCTAGCTACTCACCCTGGCTCCTTGATTCTCTAGTGAAAACATCACACTACCAAGACAGTCCTTCTGGCTAAAGCATCACATGAGTGTGAACACATCCAAATTACCTCTCAAATGACCACTTAAAACAATACTTCCAGTTCTCTTGAAAGCCACTACATCTCACAAAATATAGCTCCATTTTGTAAGAATGAGCTGCTTGAGGTTTCTGATTTGCTTGTTGTCTCAGTTACTGTATCTGTTGCTGTGTCACAGGTGACTCAAACTCAGTCAGGGCCACTTCTACTTCAAACAATGAATTTAATTGCATAAGTCAATCTCATCTCACTTATTGAGCCCACAGCTCTTTGCAGAGAGTCTCAACACCCCATGCTAAGCAGCAGAAGGCTTCTGAAGGCTTAGTGTCTGTGCTGCACATTCTCTCATGTGAGTACCCCAATGGTTCCAGACAGCAGACATCACAGCACTGTGTGTGTCTGCTGTCTGGAACCATAGGGGAACTCCCCCTAACCAAAGCCCCAGTTTAGAACAGGTAAAGGAGCCTTTCTCACATCAGAGACTCAGCTGTCCCTCAGCCTACTGGTCCTACTTCTGCCAACACAGATGAGCACGGGTAGGGAGGAAGGACTCTGTGATGGAAAATAGAGCCTTAGGTTGATTAGAAGTGAATTATTGAGTGCATATCCAAGGCTTACTCCATCCTCACTGTTCCTAAACCATCAAAGAAATAGAAAAATGGAATGTGTTAGACTCTGCCTGTGTGCAGTGGGGAAGTTTCCTGAAAATGAACAGTTCTGCACAGCTAAGGGATCAAACAGCATGTCAGCAGGAATAAAGTAAATTGCATCCTACATGCTCTACCAAAGAACAAGGATACCAATGGAGGAAGTTGGAAAGAGCCAGTATCCAGAACACTTCCCAAAAAAGCAGAGCTAAATCCATCAGACTTGGATCCAACCCTCAAGTCTCAAACTGATTAGTCACAAGAAAAATGTAGAGGTGCCATGGAAAAGACCACATTAATATATAGGTTCCTCTGAGACACTGCAATCACTGCTTACTCTAAATATAACAGCTGACCAATATCTACTGCTTAAGGTGCCCTGTTGGCTGAGAGCTCATATCAATTTCTCTTATTTTGGTTTTCAGGCATGATACTCATTTGTTTTAATACTATATGTGATTACAATAGTTCCACATAAGCAAATGCATGCAGTCAATTACCTCAAGAGCACAAATGTTACAGCTGTGAAAGTACTTATCATTTTGCTACCATTGCTAAGAATTTCTCTGGATTATCCTCAGTGGTAAATAAGATCATAATCTGCTTTCCATTGCTTAATTCACCAAGCCACAAGATTTCTTGAGCTGGAAGGAGCCTTAAAGTCCATCTAGTCCAACCCCCTGCAATGGGCAGGACATCTTCACCTAGATCTGGCTGCTCAGAGCCTCATTCAATACAGCTTAGAATTTTTTCAGACATGAGGCACCCACTACCTCTCTGAGCAACCTGTGTCAGTGTTTTACCACCCTCATTGTTAAAAACTTATTCCTTATATCGAGTCCAAATTTACACTATTTTTGCTGAGAGTCATTGTCCCTTGTCCTATTGAAACAGGACCCCTTTTTCTCATAAATCCCCTTCAAGTACTGAAAAGCTATAATAAGTTCTCCCAGGAACCTTTTCTTCTCCAGGCAGAGCAACCCCAACTCCACATGAAAAACAATACAACCACACACCAGCAACACCTTCAAGGCTTTCCTATAAGCTTTCCTCTTCTAAAATGCATAGAATTCATATGTTTTCAGCATTTGAGAAGACAAGAATGACACCAGCAGTGAGGACTTGTGCTACCGAAGCTCTCCTGGCCATACAAACTCAGACACTCAGCTTGCTCTGCCAAGTGCTTTTTCACCCGTGTAAATTTTTAAAACCCTGGCATGTCTGGAATAACATTCATCCTTTATAGGGCTCCATAACTTCATTATTAAATAATGCCTCCATTAAATGAGAAAGTAGCCATGCATTTAATCTATACAGTATATTCACAGTCACATTAGCAATGCAGAGTGACATGCACTCATAAAAAAAATGCATACAGCTGTCATAATTTCATTCCTGTGCCCTTTTGTGGCCCCTCATTATTATTCCTAAAGCTTGAAGCAGTCTTAAACATCATAAAATATGCATTAGTTCATTCCATCATGGATCCTGCTCTTTATTTAGCCTGGCATTAGAGTGCTATCTTTTCATCTTGAAATGACACTCTGATAGTATGACAGTGACTATGAGGAAGGCTGTGTTTCAGAAAAAATACCTGCATATGAAGCTGGAATAACCAAAAGCTGAAGGCAGACACTTGAGCAAGGTTTGTTTCTACAAGAACACCTGCCTAAACCAGATAAATAGAGGTGTTCATATCAGTCCTTAAGCCACATGTCAGTCTGTACAGTGTGACAGAGCTGCTGCTGGCAAGGGGACAGACAAGATGCTACAGCTGCTCAAATTCCTGACACTTCTGTGGACATTGAACCCTTTAACTTGCACAGAGAACTCTGGGTCTGTACCAAGTCCAGGGACATTGTGGTATACTGATCCATAGGTAATAACTGTTCAGTTTGAGAAAAAAATTATATTCCTGCCACTTCCAGTCTTGTGGCTCTTCTCTTCCCTCCACTTCCACACTCACACCTGACATATATTATCTCCTTTAAAAGATCTAGCACTTTGTAAAGCTTCCCTTTCTGCCTTTTTCCTCCACTACATTAGCCTACTTTGTACTTTTTTCATTTCTTAATCATGAAGTCCCTTGGAAACTCACAACACAATCACTTTTTCTTCTTGTATGTATCTTCATGTTTTATGTTCCAGCTTTACTTCTGAATTATAAGAACAGGATATTTCTATTTCTAATTAATAAAATAACTGCCCATCCACAAGGCTAAGGAAATAAAAAGTTCCTGTTACCTCTGGATTCATGAAACTCCAGCGTAACATGTGCATCAAATCCAAGACTGAAGTAATTATTGAAGACATTGAGGGGAAGCTGTAATTAGATAATAAAGAGACATTAAAACAATGTGAATGGAACATTTCTCGACACACCAGGGTTTAACTATTTAAACTTGGCTCATCATGGAAATCTACTAAGAACATAGTGGAACATATCAGGGAAATGTAAGCAGAAGGTTGCTCTGAAGGTTGGGAATGGCTTGTGGAAAATAATCAGATACAAGTGCCAGAAGAACACAAATAGACCTACAGTGCTTTATGATCATATGTGTGTGGTTTTGTTAACACATCAGAGGGTTCCTTATGTTGTCATTTAGATTTCCCATAGGGCTGCACCACTTAACATATCACCAACACAAAAGTTTTGCTGGCTCTTCAAGCTCAGCATGGCAAATGAAGCTCCAGCTGTGTTCTTCTCGCTCCATATACAACCAGGAGCAAGCCAAGTCCCAGAGAAGAAGCCCTAATCCTTTTGAGGATGCATGAGGCAGGCAGGCACACATTTGGCTTTTTCATTGTTTTACACACCCAGCAGGGCTGGAGAGAGGCAACTGTAGCATCCAATAGATAAGCTGGAAATTTTAACTGAGAAGAAGAAAATAGTTCACAGAATCAGGAGGGTTTTTTTAGCTTTGTGGTGTTTTCAACATCTCCAGTCCAAATGATAAATTACTATGAGATTTCCTAGCAACAATTTTCCCATTCTTCAACTACCAAGATACTAGTGGAGATTACATGGAGGCCCACATAGAAAGAAGCTAAATAGAAAAATACACTACACCGTGCTGTAAAGTAGGAAACAGCTGGTATCCATTAGCAAAATCCTAAGGAATTAAATTTTACATTCTCTTTTTAGTTTTGTCTAATTGGGGAATGGATGGCAGTTTTCCTGCAATTAGAGAGGAACAGCAATGACCTTTCTGATAAAATGCTAGGGATTTTTCTCCAGGATTTAATCTTTGACATAAATATTCAATGCCAGGGTGTTTCAAACAACAAATAAATGCCTTTCACACAACTCTGGAATCACTGACACATGAAAAGAATCAAAGGGAGAGATGCAAATAGAAAATTTAAAAGTTGCAGAACTCCCCACCCATGCTGCTTAAAGTGTAACCCAAAGATGTTCATAAGCATTCTGTGTCTCCCATGGGAAAAAGCAGGCTCTGACCTTACGTGCCCCATCCTCCAGCTCATCCTGGGGCAAATCAGGGTTGCGCTCAACCTGGAGATTCCAACGGTCCAGCTGGACAATGGTTCCATCTTCTACATGGCACAGGATCTTAGACACTGGCTCATCTGTGTAACCCTGACAGCAGAGAGACCAGAGTATCAGCCACAGATGATGAAAACAAATCAAGTTACCAATTACCTACAGACTTCACTCCTTTCACACATGCCTGAAACCCTCGATACATTTTTGATCAAGCATTTTAATAAGTGATTATTGAGATGCACAAGTCTAGGACATCTCAATGGCAAAGTAAGGCCATAAGGAGAGGAATTCAAAGAATATCTGCCTTTCCTGGAATAAGCCCAGTGCTGTAGTAAAGGATAAACAAAGAGAAAGTTTAAATTATGCTTAAATTAGAAGCCTGTTGACTGTTCTTGTTACCTGGCCTGAAATACCAGCTACATCTACATACACTTTTATTGCAACAACAGCATTGGTAATTCAAAATCCCAACCTGCAAATTGAAGCAAACCACTCTGCCAGAGCGAAACAGACCTTGGATGCAGCCCTGCCTGCTGTTTTAGCCAAAAGGAAATTCCACTCCACAGAACTAAATCTGAGCAGCAAGCTGAGAACCCCACATAAAGGCACCCCAGCCAGTCCTTACCCCACCCCAGTTGAGGGTGCGGGCAAGGTCATTCCCAGTGCCAAGCGGAAGGACAGCCACAGGAGGTGGGGGGCTGAGTTGCAGCTCATCGAGGATGGACAGGATCCAGCCCACCTATAAAAAGGAAAATTAGGAGAACCTTTAGGAATATTATAGGCAAAACAACATATTTTGATCATAATATTCTTTTTTACAGAGAAGATCAAATAGAGGAAATCTAAAAATGAATGAAGAATAATATGGACAATTCAGGGTAATTATTTTTTTTAATTACCATTGTGTCAAAAGAAACTCAACCTTTGACAAACAGCTATGAAAGAAAATGAGAGACACATTAAAACAGCATGGTGTCTCAGAACTTGTCCTGCCAAGCATGAACTTGCTCACAAGTCTCCCTCTCCCATAGAAGAGACCTTAGTGCTGAATTATTTCAATCAGTACAACACATTATATCTATCTATCTATATATGTATACACACAAGATACACATATACACACACACCTATCTAATAAAAGAATAAAAGACTAAACTAAAAGGCAGACTACAGCTCAGGGTTGGAGCCTTTGAATTGGAACAGTGAAATCTGTCTTTTTTGTGTCCTAAGCTATTAGTTATTTCAGAGAGCTATTTCTTCTATCTTTCTTCTAGACTACATAAAGCTTTCAAATAGAAATCTTGCCAGAAGGGACAAATTGCTGTAAATTATTTTGTTTTCATTAAATGGTAATTTTCAAAAGGGAGAAAGAATTGTTGCTAAAGATATTATCAAGCTTTGGGTGACTGAAATTCTTGCTGCAAAAACAAAGGACTCTTCTTTAAACTACTTGTCACTTTGAAAAAAAAGTGAAGAACCTGTGCTGCATTTTTAGATAAAGAAATAATAAAAATTAACAGAAGATTTTTTTTTCCTGTTGCTGGTTTTTAAAGATGCAGCTTCTCCTGCAAATGTGAACTTTTAAATAGGACAGAAAACCTAAAACCTGACTACAGCTGGATTGAATTTTCTTGCCCCAACTAATGTTACTGTGATTTCAAAGATATTCTCAATCCAAACCAGGATAGCTTCACAAAAAAAGACACCCAGCATAACATGGAAATCAGGAAAAATAGCTGGAGTTTGACTGCAGAGGAGGTAGCCTGATAAATACAGAAACCACCATGCTATTTAGTATTCTAGGGTGTTTCTTTCTCCAAGTCTCTTCAAGAAAAATTTAATTTTGCACAAATGGCATTTATCAGACAGCTATTTATCATAAGCAATTGTCCAATTTTTAAAGCATTCATCTGGGATGTGATCCCCTACTTGAGTTCATTGTCTGACAACAGCCATCTCAAGTACTTACAGCTCTCATGACCTTGGATGTCACCAAAAATACTGAGGTCTTTAAAGAGGTTTTCAGAGGTAAGTAATCCTCTCTCTTTCAAAATATCTATACTTCTGCACTGATAACAGGAGACAGAATAAAAAGTCAAGATAACATCAGTAGGCCAGGACTTCTTAAAGAAGTTTGTCATTGCCACAGACTTAATCCACACATCTGTGCTTCAGCCTCTCGCTGCTACAGGTAACATCAAAATACCCACCACTTTTGTAAATGCTTTTAACTGGTGAACAAATTTCCATTTATAAGCACAATGTTGCTATTTAACTTGAGGTCACTTCTAAACCTTGTACATTAGTTGCACAATCCAGGATGACACATGCTATCATTTCCCTGTAAACAGAAAGCTCCTGACTGCTTTGAAAGCAAAGCTTTCCACTTCTGCCCTGAAGTGACAATGGAAAAGTTACTGATTCACCTCAATAATGAGAGGTAACATCTGGTCTCATTGCATATTCATTAAGTCCATTTGAGCCAGATTTTTCATTTCTAGATGTAATGGCTTTGGGAATAATTAGATATTAATTTGTTTCAAACTGAGCAGCAGCAGAGGTAACAGTGGAGCACTGCTCATACTAATGAGAAGGTGCTGCCACCTCTCGCACAGTTCAGCAAAGGGAAACAGGATGGTCTGATTTAATGTAGCTGTATTCTTTTCTCTTTTAATATCTTAATGATAATCTTTTTTCCCCCTTCCTCAGATGGGAAAGAAAACAGATGGAAATAGTTTTTCTCAGCAGATGCCTCTGGCTAAAGGACTGCCTTTCATGTTTAAAGGAAAAGTTCATCATTCAGTAACAGTCATGTCTTGCTTTCCCATGTACCAGCAAGGCAGTGGTCTTATCATGGATTTTTTTCTTCATTCTTGCAAGGGACACATTGATATTAATATCCCTACCCCTGGAGTTTTAAAAGAACACACAAAAGCTGGAAAAATCCCCCCAGAAGTTCAAGCCAAGGTGAATTAAGAGAGAGGATTCAGCTCTCTACAAAATAAACCAACCACCTCTCCATGCCCTAAACATCTACATAGATATATTCTGTCCAATCACTGCATCCTATGAGTAGTAATGAATTTTCCTTATCATACTTACTGCTAAAATTGCCATCAAATGCATGTTGAGGAACTGAACCCCTAGAGATTAAAGGTCAGTTTTTCAACTGTATTAGCATTCAGTGTCACAGACTGAGATTTAAAATATTTTGAAGTACTGGAAAGAGAATGCAGTTGTAATAACTCCATTACCACTCATGACCTTCAGACCATGAGCTGCAGAGTTTTTCTCCAAATGAAGGTGCACAAATCCTTTCAAGACCTGACCCCATTCACTTATCCAGGAACATAGAAATTGTCTTGTAAAGAAAAGTACTGAACCTGGATCTGCCAAGGTCTAGCAGGAAGGAGCAGAAATTAAGATATAATGGCTCCCAGACACTAAGTTAACCCTCAGATCTAATGTATATAATGAGAGGAGACCAGCAGAGTTATTTTTTATTCCTTTTAAGCTGTACAAAATCTTTATGCATAAAGGAAAGAGAGCTTTGGACATGAGAACCTAGCCTCATATCTTCACAGGCCAGACCACACAGAAAATTGAAAAACATATCGATTTCACAAGTGTAAGATATGTTGTCTATCCATGCCTCTGCAGGCAGGGTGGGGTGGGAAACCCACCACTGTGAGGAGTTTAATCACTTGGCCAAAGAGCATGGCACTGCCAGGTCCCTGCCACCTACCGTCCCATCCCCGCCGCACGCCAGGATCCGCAGGTTCGGCACTTTTCTGTACAGCTCCAGCCTGCCCAGGGAGGAAAAGGGGGGGAAAAAGGATAAAAATGTGAGAACAGCAATGCAGACATTTTTAATGCATTTTGCTGAGTGACAGTGTAACCACCACTTACTGCATTTTCAAATATTCATTACTAAGAATATGAGCAGAGGTGGAAATGCAAAACCACTAGGATGTGAAATGAGGCCTTCCTCCATGTCAGGCAGCACCTCCTGACAAGTGTTTGATCAGTTTAGCATCCTCCCAGATTTTCATATTCCCTCTGGGGAGGTCAAAATCTTTGATTTTTCTCCTACCCTAAAGTAAACAAATTTAAACACTGAGGTTTTAAAACAATATTTAATGTTCTTCATCATGACTTGTTGAGTTACTGTTTCTGAGTCTTGTATAATGTGACAGCTTCTTCAACTAGTGACTGTATTTTAACACCACAGAAGGCAAGAATATGTAATAGAGTTCTTTCTCTGGATATGTGATCTAAATATCAACAGGAGAGACCAAAAAAAGCACCCGTTGAAGTCCCACTCCTTCAGTTGCACCCTTCAGAAAGCCATAATGAAATATTTTCTAATGAAGGTGGGGACATTCACATGTAGAGAGCTGAGTGACCAGAGGAACTAACCCTCCTTTTCCCCATTATACAGCTCTGAAAAATCTATGTCTAACTTAAAGCTTCTAAACATCATGAGAGAACAGCAGTGCAGGTGCTTCTGCAGGAGAATAAAAAGTTTGGGTGCCTTGAATAGGAAACACTTGGACTGCTCTTCTACAGGCAAGTATTTCCATTATTACTGTAAAATATTTATAGTAATAAGATTTACAAAACATATAAAACATATTTACAAAACATGAAAGTAGTTCTGAACAGATGGTTAAGAAAAGCCAGTATCCCCATGTCAAGTACTACAGAAGGATGGTTTCTCAGCCCTTGGCAGCAAAAATCAGCCCTTTAAAGAGAGGCACTCTCTCCCTTGGAAGAGGTTTGCACTTCAATTATTGTGTGGCTAAGCTGAGTTAGTTACTCAGTGAGCAGGGACAGTTGCACAGTGCTGTGGTGTGGTGGTCTGGAGGCAGCCTCACCCCACTGGAATGCTCATTCATTAGGGAATGGTCAGGCATTGGGATCCTCAGCGAGCCTTGGAGCCATCTGGGCCTGCCTCTGTCTGGACATGGAAGCAGGTCCTTGTCTCACAAAAGCCCCCACACTACAGCCCTTCCCCTGTGGCATTCACGTTTTCTGAAAAAATTCCTTTGCCCAGCATTTTTCTCCTGGGAAGCTGAGAAGCCTCAGAGAAAAAGGAAAACAAATTTTTTTCTCATTTGTTTCTCCTGTGCTGCGCTCACATGTGGAATGTGTTTGCAGATTGTTTCATTGGTTTCTGTTGAGGGTTGTTTTCACTCATTGGCCAATCAGGGCCAAGCTATGTCAGGACTCTGGAAAGAGTCACGAGTTTTCATTATCTTTTTAGCCTTCTGTAAGTATCCTTTCTGTATTCTTTAGTATAGTTTAGTATGGTATTCTTTAATTAATATAATATAGTATCATAAAATAATAAATTATCCTTCTGAGAACATGGAGTCAGATTCATCATTCCTTCCTTCGTCAGGGCACCCCACAAATAGAATATTCCCCTTGCTACCAAAACCTGGATATGTAAACCTCACACAGTCACTAATCCAGCCAAGCTGGATCTTTTCCTGTTTTCCTGACCAGATCAGAAATAGGGTGCACAATAATGAAGGCTCCAGTACTTACGCATCTCTCGGCCCTTCCTGAGAGAGATCGAAGACCTGGCGTGGATTCAAATACCACATAAACATTTGGAGAACCTTGGTGCCCTGGCAAGAAAGAAAAATCAAAGGAAGGGAAGTTATGAGCAGTTTAATGATTATTGGAAATAATATTGTGCATTATTCACTGTATTTCAACTGCTTTTCTTTTTTTCTGTGCTTAATAAAGCCAACATAAAACAAGAAGACAAACTAGAAAGTGGCATAGCAAATGACTGCTCTGTAGGATAGCAATCCAGGACGAGGTGCACATGCAGGCATATAGACCCATTTCAACAGCACAGATCACTAATGGTCCAAAAGAACAGGCAGTTGGGGTCAGACCAAAGGTTCATCCTCCCACAGCAACCTGTTCTCCTGCTTCTCACCACCTGCAACAAGAAGAAACCTCTGTTATCCCACCTCACCCTCAGCTATCCATGACAGAAAGAAGTTGAACAAGATTGTAGCCAAAGTCTCCATCACATTGAACAGTGTGCTGCCCAATGTCCAAGCAGTGACAGTGCTCTAGCCTCCACCATCACCACAATGTGATCAATCATCATTGTAACCTCTACCATCTAATGAAGCAGGAGTCAAGGACTTTGTGGGGTGCAGCTGCCCCAATGGTCCCTCACTCTATGCAGCGTGGCCAGCACACCACCTAAAGGTATAATTTCTATTTTCTCAAAGTTTGAGGTTCATACTCCCACTCAAATCCCTTCCTTCACGTTCTTCCCAGACACAAAGTGACAGGATTTCTTACTAGTAGCACAAAGCTAAGAACTCTATGGGCTGAACTTGTGCTCTAATTCAAGAATGCCTTTCAGACATGGTCTGAGGGTAGACATCAGGAATTTTCCATGGCTATCCCTTCCTGGGAATGGCTCTTCTGCCTGACACCTTCTCTGAAGGGAAGAACCAAGAATAGCAGTCATAGTACCTAGGAAAAGGTATAAGAGAGAAAATAAATGTGATGTTTGCCATAGGTATTCTTCCAGTCTCAGCTGTGTGTAGTTCATAGAACTCTTGAACCAGAGGGAGGTACAGGACTTCAGTTTTTCACTTCCAAATATCTCCTCTTGTATACATGTTTAGCATCCACAACACATCCTAACGTAAGGAGTTTTCCACTGAACTAGAGATTGTGTGAAATTTTTCATTGAACTACAGACTGTGAGGAGAACCAACTTTTTCCTTTTGTTTTGAATCAGTCTAAACCATTTCATTTGATACCCTCTCTAACTCTAACAGAGGAGAAAATGAGTAGTGCCTATACCACCCTCCATGCTCTATAGGCCTCTGTTCTATCTTACACCAATCTTTCCTATTAAAAGGCCTTGTTTATTGAAAGGCACTCCAATTCTTTGATATTCAAAAAGTGACAGAACAAGGGAAATATTCACTTGGGTAAGTACCCATTCCAAGAATCCTAAGGGATCTGTTGCATTTTAGTCACTGCAACTTGGTCTCTGTGGTACAAGACCATTAATGATTTTTCTTAGATGTCGTAGGAATACGTCATTTCACATTCAGTAATTTCAACAAGCCTTTCCTAGAAAGCTAAACCACTTTTTGGATAAAGTCTAAAAGCTTCACTGGAAACCTAAATTCCCTGTGAAAAGATGAAATCTTCTGAAAAATTCCAAACTGTCATTTTAGATTCCTTTCAAGAATCCGAAGATAGGAGGACAACCACTTAAATATCCATTCCAGTCATCCAACTCTACTGAAGTAGAAAGGCCATTCCACAGCAAGGACCTCTTCTGAGGAAGGTCTTCAGTCTTCTTCAGGCATAGAGTCGAGTCCTTTCTATCTGACTGGCCAAGAAAGAGAGGCATTTGCAGGAACCCTGCTGTTAAAATCCAGACCCAGCTGATCCTCTTACCTGATTCCCTCCACTTTTTGGATTGACAAAAACCAGCAGTGGCTTCATGAGTGGAGAGGAGATAGGTTTTATCACAAAAGGCCGGCCTTTGTTATCCTGAAGCAAGAAGCAAGAAACAGATTCAGTACAAGGGATGCAAGATTCTTTGGCATAGCACACACAGAAGACCCAACCTAGCTCTGACAAAACTACCTCAGGTACTGGAAATAGTACAGCCATGTCAATGGGGTGAGAGCAATTTATCCAGCTGAGACAACAGAATAAAATAAGAGGGGGAAAATATAATTTCAGGGTAGCTTACAACTATTTCAAAATTCTTTTGAGATTATTTCTGACCCTATTCCCCACAATTATTCCTACAACACTAGGTATGTGTCAGAGACAGTGTTATTTCTAATACAAACAGTTTTTCCAAAGGAAAATAGAATGAGAAGTTACTTATTCCATGAATTCCATCAAACACAGAAGCTGCATAAGTACTTATTTGCAGATAATCTGCTCTCAAATTCTTGGCCTTGGTGCTTTCCTACCTTTGAACAAATGCCACAGATCCGACATGATACATCAATGAGAAAACTATTTGCCTCCCTACTCCGTAGCCCCTCCAGGACACCCCAGAGCCCAGTAATGAGGGCACTGTCCTGGGCTTTTATAGACACAGATTGCAGTTTCTGGTCTGCAGTTCTCCCACCATGCAAGAAAGGACTTGAGCCAGAGAGCCCTGGCTATGCAGGGGTGAGTCTCCCTCCACCTCTCCCATGAGGCTGCTTGTCTATATAATTAATCCACTAGGGAGGATATGGAAGCAAGGTCTTCTATAGACAGATGGTAAATAAACCAATAGATCTATAAACTGCTTTCTCTCTCTGTGGTCCAACTTTAATACGAGATCCCCTGAAGAAGATATCCTAAAACAAATCACATCCAGGACACAGCCTTGCATCAGTGCATTCACCATGGGTTTCACAACCCCAGTTTCACACCCCTGTTCTGCTTAGCGGAAAAAAGAGTGTGAGCTGAGTCTCTTACATCCCAAGGGAACACACTGTCTTTAGGGTGCTGATCCTTCTGACACAGTATGGTACATTGTTTCTTAAAAAAAGAAATCAACTCAGAAAATAAAACTTTTCATACAAATTTTATCTCTTCTAACAACAAATTCAATATCATGGAATTTTCCAGGGGGAAAATATATTAAACACTTCCGTGAAAAAAAAAAGGGGGAAAAAAGCCCAAAAACTTTTAAGTCCGTGTTTAGGCATTTAAACAAAAGGAGCATGATTTCCAAAACACTTGAATACCTACATCATTTCCTCTTTTGCTGGCTTTTCTTTTAAAGGACGTTCTCTTCTTTCGCCTTGTTGAAGTCTTTAAGGAGTTCTACATCAAAAGAAAAAAGAATACATGAAAAGCAAAACAAAATTTAGAAGACAGGCCCAGACAGAGCCCCTTTACGAAGCTCTTCCATGCATGTCCACTTGGAGAATGATAAGAGTATCTGGCACATGCTCGAGATTTAAATTACATGCGCTGCATGCTTTACACTTCCACACCACCGTTTATGGAGAAAGCCACACACGGAGACCAGACTGGTGCTTTGGAACTGGAAACTTTCCCACGCTGTGAGGGGGGAAAAAAGATCAGATGCTCCCATAGACTCACATAACACCACATGTTGTACCTGCCAACCCTCCCAAAAGGGGTAGGAGACGCCCGTTTCCCCTTCGGGGCTCCAGTCTCCTGCCCAATCAGGCTCGTCTCCTGGTATGGAGACCACCTGCATAAAGATGTAATAAAAAAACATGATAAATAAGGTATTTTTCATGTTTTTTTGGTTTGCTTTTTTTTTTTTTAGGAAAGAAAACAACAAGTTTTAGCTCTGGCAACCATTATGACTCAACATAACGAAGGCCACGGCATATGATGCTGGCACTGTAGAGTCAGTTCCAGCCTATCAAGAAACTTGTGCGATCATCTGCTAAGGAACAAACTGAATTGCTGATTTTTAAGGATTTAAGTAGAGAAGGTGTTTGTCAGCTGATTTTTTAATTTTTTAATTAATTTAAAAATTAATACCACTTCACTACATAGGAAAAAAATGTACAAGTGCTGGTATTTCTGCAGAATCTATTAAAATAGAACTTATGTTAAGGCTATTCTCCAGGCAGATGACAGTCTGCTCAGTGACACAGAGCAAAAAGGTGTTCTGGTGTGATAAGAACAGTAAAAAGGGGAATTTTATAATACTTTTTTATTTATTTTAATTCACTAATTGAAGTTATACCTGCAGGAAATCCTAACCGTTTCCATAATTGAAATTTTGTCTTATGGGAAATACTCCAAATATTTTTGCAGTATTTTAACTTCTAACCATCACCAGGAAACAAAGTAGCATGAGAAATTAGAAGAAAGTCCATTGATTTTTTTTTTCCTGGTTATAAGGAGGAAAGCAAGATTCCCTCAGCTCATCTGAAAGTTCTTTTCTGTCCTGACCTTGATCAGATGCGTACCACTAAAAAAGCAGAGATCATCAAATCTGTAAAAAGTGATGTTTATTCTTAATCCTGCTTGCTATCCAACATCAACAAGAATAGCTACTAAGTTTTGCTTAATACTCATCAACCGCTTCCAAAATTTCAAGACTTGGCTATGACACACCAGATTCATAGGTTAATGTTTCCACATCCCTGAGAAGAAAAACTAACAGCTATCTAACTGAAATACCTAGAGGCATTGCCTTCTATCACATGGACCAAGAGAAGCCTGCCACAGAGCACAAGATCCCAAGTTCTCAGCATTTCTGAAGAAGGAAATAGTCATACCTTATTGCTTACTGAAAATACTGAAGACAAGAGAGCTCTGTAGAGCAATTACAGGAATTTGCCCTTTTAGACCATATTTTGAGAAACCACCTAAAGAAGTGTTCATAAGTTCATAATCTTCCCCATGCTGATACAAAGTGATCTTGAAAGCATGACAAACCATAAAGACTGCACTGAATACCAAGTGCATCAGCAATCCCATCTGCATGGTCTTGTGCTGCTCTACCTCAGTAGTCACACTGCCTGCAGGCAAAAGTCTTGATGTCAACAAAGTTATGGGGGCATTACATTCACAGATGCCTCCCATGGGGGCTTTAGCCCAGTTCCTCAGGCATTCTCTGAAGGATTCTCCCTCATTTTGGGCAAAACACAGGTCAGAGAGGAGATCTAGTCTATCCACACTCTTGTTACCAATGTTCTGAAAGCTCACACGCATGTCAAGGGTCAAGATGGCTCAGTAAAACCCTGAATAATTATAAAAGAATTATTTAAACAATGATTAAATGTAGTTGTCATTAAATCCCACTATAATGGGGATTATATTCCCACAGTGGAGCGGGAAAAGGCATTCAACTATATTAAAGAAACAGTTTAAGGCTAAGCCTCCATTCATGGTTATAACCATTTTAATTTCCATACTAAAAAGGCACTAAATGCTGCATCTCTACAATGTTATTTCACCTATTTTTTTTTTTAATTTTTTCAAACATGCCTACACCTATAGTGTCAACAGAACCTAAAGCTTTGCTGCAGTAATTGCAACCTCGTGTCCGTAGCAGATGAACTGCAAAAAGCTGCTTAGACTTACACAGGAGTTTTTTGCAAACATGCAGCAGAGTAACAGCCAAAGAGAATCAGCAGTCTTTGCACACTGAAGTGAAGAAATGGATACATAAGATCTTGTTCACAGAACAAGGTAATGAGTGTTTTGTAAGCAAACAATGTTATTTAGCAAGGTACCTGATAGCAAAGCATACCTTTAAATGGGCACAATAAGTAAATCTTAACTTCCCTCTAGAGAGGAAACCTCTCCTTTGTGGATGTCAGTTTGTCCATCTTCAAAAAGAGATTTTTCATATTATTGAATGGTCCATATAGCTCTCAGAAAGCTTAGGTAGATGAACAGAGTAATTGGGAGTCCTTGTACAGTTTTGGATGGTGTGAAGGCCATGGCCTACCTCAGATAAACCCAATGAAACTTTTCAACATTTTCCCTTACAACATTTCATCCTCAGTTTTCAAAGGCTTTTAGCGTACTGATTTTCAAATTACTTTAATAATGAACAGTCTCTGGGAAGGTCAATCTTGACCATCTTCTGGTTGTTCACAAATCACTGTCAGACAAGTCAGCTGCACTCAGCAATTGAGGAAATATAGAAATAAACACAGAAATGTAAGTGTTCACTAGAACTAGTTCACTAGTCCTCAAAGGAGGAGAAGAAACCACCAATTTACTCACCTTGAACAGAAAAACCTTGAAATTTTACAGTTACTGCCTTTGTCTTCCCAAGCAGAAGACAGACTAAATCTGTAAATCCACCAGGCAGATCCTCCTTATCATCTACTTTTCTCCCACAACACAAGCATATAGCAAAGTCCAGTGCCAGAGCTAACACCACTTTGGCTACCAAACATCACCTATAATAAAATACCACCAGTCAACAAGGGTGACCTGCTTCACAAACTAGGAGATGGAATTGTTTTGAGCCCCAGAAAAAGAGAGCTGGTATCAAAGCACTGCTAACAATGCAGAAATACTGTAAATCAGTAGAAAAGTTACAGAATTGGCTTACATTACAGATAACATGGAAGAGGTATTGGAGTTTTCCATTCATGTAAGGCGGTCACTACACACAGGGCTACCACCAATTCCAAAACTGTTTGAACCATTCTGAATACTCTTCATCTTTAAATCAGTTGCTTATAAGAAGCAAAAGCTCCCCATTTAGACCATAGATGTCAGCATAAATTTGTTTTTAACCAATTACACCACGATGCTTCACTAGCCCAACATTGTTGGTAGCAAGACACAGAGTGTGGTCTTTGTGCAAGCCTAATATTTGAAAGGTGGTGACCCATGTTGTACAAATTAAGCACGGAAAACCATTTTTGTGGAAGTCAAAAAATACAAAATTGTAAAACAGGGCAAGGTTTTGATACAAAATGCCATCTTATTTACTTCAAGGAAACCACAAACAAACAGGATGCAGGTACCACTAAAATCAATTTTATATGAGCGGGGAATTCAGTTCAGGAGTTGTCTGTGACCAATGTAAGTAGTTAATTAGAGCTGAGGAAATATTTTATACCCAAAAAGCTTCTAGCCATATTTATTCTGACTGTTAAATATGTGAACAACACATTCTTTGTTACACATTCTTTTTTTTTTTATGTGAAATTACAACAATTTGTAAATATTGTGTCTGTACTCTCTGGATCAAGTGATGTGAATATTTCAAAATGTTTACCAAACATTTCTATAGGGTGAAGAGGGTCATAATACATAGAAATAGAGCTGGCCAGAAACAGCAGGAGAGGAAAAATATTTACTAAGTAAACAATAAGTAAGAAAACAAGACTTCTGCCAAAAAATCTGAAAAGATGCATCACTATTTTCTAAAGTAATAAGGATGCATTTCCCATAACTCCAATGGGTGCTATTAGGAAGCCTCACAGAAATGCACCCATTGTCTGTGTTAAATACAATTTTGATCTATTTGATGCTCTAGCTACTCAAGATAAGGTTTTGCATGCTACTGACCATGAATTTCAAGGACTAGAGATGTGAATGCAAGTTAATAATCAGGTACTTTCTTTGTGCTCGTGACTCAGGCACACAAACCTAACTACTTTCTTTTGGCTTAACATTTTAAGTCTTTATTTAAAAACATTTTTTTCTATAAGTTATAATTACCTAGATTAAATTTTTTATTTTAATTTGAAGTTTTAAAAAAATGGACAAGAAAGCAAATTCTCAAAAAATGTTTTAAGGAAGATACACCCTGCTTTGGACAAAAGCCAAATCAAAGGAAAATTACATGTCAGAATTTATTGGGGGTTTTTTGTTTGATTTTTTATTTTCCTTTTTTACTAAAAAATAAGCAAAATAAAAATTAAAAGAATTGAAGAAAAGCTTCTTTTAGTAAGGTCAAGCATGGATGCATCTGTCAAATACCACACAGTTGCTGAAAATTAGCCAAGGATATTAAGTCTCAGCCAAGGACTCAAACATTCCTCAACAAAAGAAAAAAAAGTATTTCTCTAGAGGAGACTGAGAAAGAAGAGTGTGGGGAAAATCTACAAATGGCAAAAAAGCATTTTTTCCTCAGAGTGGAGGTGGCTAGAAATATTGCAATGATCTCTCTTGACCTAAAGGAGAAAGAGGCCCCTTTGGCTGATTTTTTGGTAACTGGATCCATGTATTTCCTCTGCCCCTTGTCCTTAACAACCAGCTTCCTACTCATGCTCAAATCTGTCACATCCCTAAACTGGAACTAAAGGCAGTGTCACAATTTAGGCCTTTTTCTGGTTTCATGGACCACTTTTGTCTTAATGCCTTGGCTACAGCCTGAACTTCTTAGCTTCTTCTTGACAGACAGAAGGCAGAGTCAAAAAGCCCTGGTCACTTCCTAAGGATGGACTGAAATTAAGAATATTATTCTGAAATAAAAAATTTAACCAGCATTTCTGACTCCCTGATATGTTTAGCGTTTGTTTCTTTCAGCTCAACTTGGAGTAAAAACAGACTTGCAAAGAAAAAATTATTCTTGCATGATGTGAACCCCCTTTTAATTTCTGGCCAGCTGTCTTTTGGATATCTTTTTTCCCCTGTTGTGTTCAGCAGTGAATTACCCTCTCCAAGACCTACCACATCCATCACATAAGCTTTGAAGTCCAACACCTGTTATGTGCAGCAATGAGTGTGTGGGTTTGTTTACTGCTGAATGTGCAAGCAAGACCTGATCCTTTACATGTCCATTAAAGGCAAATTCAGAGGGATGCCAGTCCAGACACAGTCAATTCTTACTGCAGTTCAAGTGGATGTTTGTGAAGTTTTATCCTGGATTTTCTCAGCTCTATTTAATGAAACATGCTTGACTGCCTACCACACAGGGGATGTCTTGCAGTATGCTTGCTGAACTCACAGTTACAGGAACAACTCTGAGCTGAATCTGAGCTCAGAACAAGTCATGTTTGTTGCTAATCATCCCAAACAGGGAAATTCACTGAAGGATTTGATGGAGGGGAAGGAGGATACAGGTTCATAACCACCATGGATGTATGCTGGGTTTCAGGGAGAGAGGCAGGGTTGAACAAGCATGCCTTGGTGAAGGGGGACCAAGCAGAGAAGCCAGGCTGGCCCTGCACAGCCAGACAGGCCCTGCACAGCCAGAGAGCTTCAGAAACAGACATCAGCATGCAGTTACCTGAGGTTTCTTCACCTTAATGATCCAGGTGGGAGGCACAATGACAGCAGCATGAGCCCCCAGGGAACACGGCTCCTCAATGTGATGTAGCATGAAACAGGTGACTTTGTTATGAAACTGGAAGAGAGGGAAAAAGCGGAGTCAAGAAAGACAAAGGGGAAGCCTGGAGAAGAAGAGGGTGATGGTACAAAAACTGGAGCAATATTCCCAACTCCATCATCTTCAAGTCCTTCAACGTATGGAGAGTTAGGACATGTAACTAAAGATTATCTTCCTAAGCCATGTCTTCTTAGGAAAAAAATTAAAATAAAAAGACACAAACAAAAACAAACCAAGACAAACAAAACCACCAAACCAAGAAACAAAAAAAAACCCCACAATCACTCCTAGTCAAACCCAGTCTCCTGAAGTATTTTCCACTTACCGCCAGCTTGCACCAGGAACAACTGATGGCCACAATCTCTTTACTATGGAAGGAGAATTTCTGCTGAAAGCCCTAGAATAACCAAGGGGGAAAAAGCATTAAATTCCTCTTGACTATAAGAAAATATATATCTCTAACTCTAACCAGGTGAGTGTGCTAGGCAAGCAGATTTTTGGGGGATAAAACAATTCAAGGAGGTAACAGAGAAGGTTCCTCCACTGGGATATATTCACAAAATTCTTTTAAAAGGATTTCTGCAAAATTTTTCACTTTTCTTTGTAGTTAAAAGCAGTGGAAGAAATAGAGAAGAAATATCTATTTTAATTTTTCATGGATTTCTACAGACTTGAAAGTTTCAGATTTTCTGTTGAACAAAGTGTTCTGTCATTGCAGCCTTGTTAGTTCTAAATATAAACAAGAATTTGAATTTTCCTTTTTTACTACAGAATAGAATTACCTTTTTTTTTTATGACAGAACAAAATTAACTACAATGTCTCTCTGGGAATGTTCTGTCAGGGAAATGAAGTAATTAAATTTATAATTTTATTGAACTGACTCAGATTAAAATCTTTCCAGTAAGTTCCAAAAAAACCCCCAAACATTATGGCTTGATTCAGATCTCACAATTAAAATAAATTATTTCTTTGCATTTTTAAAGCAAGAAAAGCCCACCCCAACCAGAAACTGCAATTTTATTCTCCTAGAGAGGAGCTTCTTTCTACAGAATGCAATAGGACTTGGCTGTAAATTTTAAGGCTGGAAAAGACAATTGGGTTATATATATCCTCCTGCATGCAACACAGGCAACAAACAATAAGATACAGTCTGTAATTTTGAGCTGAGTTAAAGGTTATTTTAGTCAAGAAAAAAATTGATTTGGGTTGATGGCTGGAGAGATAGAAAGTCCACAATTTCAGTGAAAAGTTTGTCAGTTGTCTTTACTGCTTAGATTTCAGATTTGCAGTTGGTTGGATCCTTTATTCATGGCCTTCCATCAATCCTCTCTCTATCTCTGTAAGTAGCCCATCACAACCCAGAACTTTCCAATTCCATCTCTCTACCAAGTGATGAATCTGTGAGCCAATTTTCTTTTCAACAAGCTGAGTAATACCTAAATCTTCTACATGCTGGAAAATGCCCAAGACCCAATGCAAAAAAAAGTTATAAACTGATTTAATAACGTGTAACAGGTCATTGCCTCACTGCTTCTGTTATTGAAGTCCTTCTTCCCCTGCAGGACAAATGAGCCTATTAGTGCTCAGTGAAATGAAAAGGTCAAGCACAACAAGAAGAGAATTAAATAAACAACCAAAAAAAAAAAATAAAACCCATGCAGAGATGCCTTGGTCTTCTGAAGTGAAGGGTTGAGCCACAACCTGTCTGTACAGGGTGGCTGAGGACAATTCAAATGATACTCAGAAAAGGAGGAGGCTCTACCTGCCTGCCCAGAACACAGAAGTGCATCTTGCAGCTTCACCTACAGGTGTCCCCAGCATGTACTCAAACCAGTTTGCCACATGGACCTCATCACCAAGACCAACTCCTGAAAAGACTTGTGTCACCTCTGACTAGACTTTTGAGGCTTTGTTTCAATCCTTCCCCTCATGCCTCAAGGTTTACATTTAGAGAAATTCAAAGAGTAGATTTCTCATAATGATTTGGCATATTCAGGTTTAGCAATGGAGTGTAGTGAAGTGGCTTAACAAAGACAAGCTGGCCAGACACTTCTGGTTGGGCACATCTTGTCTGCCATTCAGTGTGAGCATAAGAGCAGTAACTGTGATACAAGCGCTGGAGCAGAGGTCTGACACTGGACAAAACACTCTTTCCTCATTTACTTACTCTAGTGCTCCACAATCTTTCCAACAAATCTCACTCCTCCCTGTTCCAAAGTGCATTAAAATAAAAAATAATTATTTCAGTCCCTCATGGGCACAAAGCATTTTGGTGTTTTCTGCCTTGTAACATCAATGGGAAACTCTTCTCTCCCAAAATCTCCAAAAATAAAAGTCTAAATTCAGTACATTAATTCCACAGCCCATCAGCTGTGCATTTTAAACATATGGACTGAGCAGCTTGTCTGGTTCTGGATGGATCATTTTTCATTTATTTAGTAAGTCATTTGGCTTTTAGGGAGTCATTAGAGAAAATTATACAGCAATAAAAACATATTAATGATAAGTAGCAATAAACCACCACTTTCCTTCCTCAAGTTGCTTTACAAATGTGAGCTAATTCTTTCTACAGATAGAAGTTTCAGGTGAGATGGCATTTATTGGAAAGCTAGCTTCACAAATAAAGTAACTGATAAAATGGATTAAAAAAACCATGCACTGTAAGTCACAGGGAGATTTGGTAGGGACTATTGGACTGAAACATAGGAACCCTCCATATTTCACTAGAAATCATATTTTCTGCCTCCTCTGAATTAGAAGCACTGAATTTCAGATGTCTTCCATCATCCAAGGATGTCTTCTGCACCAAATTAGAAATTCTGAGGTAGAAAATGAATTTCACCTTTCTGAGAACATCAGGCTAACAGTGTACCACTGATTCTCCAGTGACCAGTCCCTCCACAACACATGAAACCCCACTTTGTGAGCTGCTCCTGTAAAAATAAACAGTTGTGCACACCAGAAAAAATGTACTTGTAGGAAAAGAGTGCCTGAATGGCCACAAAAACAACTTGTGTTGGTAATCCAACCTGTCTGAATAGTCTGGATTAAAGTACAAACTAACACAGACACCTGTGCACCAAAGACAGAACATAGGGATTACTAGTTCTGATATGTTCTATTTATACTCACAGAAGTATTGATTATTAAAGACTATTTTCACACCAGTGTTAGGGCTACTAATAATTTTTTTGCAAGTGTTTTCCTAAAAAAGATTTTCTCTTTTTAGTACTCTTAGAGATACCCTAATGCAGCATAACTGTAGGAGAGATGGGTATTATTACAACTCAAATACAGACTGCAACAGAAGCACTTGGATGGTAATCTCAACTAAAATAACAAAGAACTAGAATGGCCTTCCAAGCACTAGAAATTTCCGTCTTAACTTTACATTCAGCCCTGCATCAATCCACAGGCCTTTAAAGGGACTAGTTACAGAGACTGTAGACACACACTGCCTCTGTGTGGAAGACACCCCACTCTGGACACCACAGAAGGTTAAAGAAATAGTGGTTGTTTAGCATTATGGTCTAAAATGTGCTCTCAGTCTCAGAAAACCCCTCAGCCACTGATAAGTGGAAGCATATTAGAAAAAGATTCCGTTTCATTCATCTTTAAACTTCTATTACTGTACATAGTTACTTATGAAATGGATGCTGGACCACATGGTCTGAGCATTTTTATGTCATATTATAGAAAGAAAAAATAATCCTGATTTCTCTGATGATCTCAGCTAACAAATAGCTAACAGCTACAAAACGGTCTTTTTTTTTTTCCATGTCTTCAAGAGAAAGAAAAGAATTCTTAAACATCATGAATGGTGTGGATGCCATGGGTTGGGAACTCTTAATTACCATCCCTTCAAACACAACAGCTATGAAAGATTAGGAAAAAGACCTAATGTGTGACAGGTTTGAAACAAGCATGTAGTTAAGTTCAGGAATTTCTTGCTAAAGGATGTTGTAAATGCTACAACTTTACATGAACTCAAGGTTCAACAAGGCAAGACCACAGGAAAGATAGTTAACAATCATAGATTGTTAACTATAAAGGCATGATGTCTGGAAATCCATGAGAAAAAACCAGAAATAGTTTTCTTGGTTACACTGCACATTCCAGGCCCACTTCCCTGGTACCAATTTCTCTATATAGTACTTCAGCAATAAATCAGTGAAATCACTCTTGGGAAAAGTAAAAACCTAAAGCCTAAATGAGTTTTTATAAGCTGCATTTGCACTAGCAAATTATGTGTAACAGGGTAGCACAGGCTCTGTTAGTACTCAAGAGATTACACACAAGCATTTTCAGATAATTTCACTTTGAATTAGCTGTAGTCTGGTCCTGTGGAAAGAAATCCCACCAGTAACTGCAGAGTGAACTTCCAATTAAGTTTAATCTAAAAGGAATTCAGTTCATTTGTTACAAGACTGTCCCCCATGTGAATGAACCATTGCAAGTGGTGATAACATGGAAAATTTCTTTCAAACTGCACTTCTGATGTAAGGTTGAACAGTGACAGACCCCTGTATACTCAGTTTTTCAGGAAGTGTCAGCCATGGCACATAATGGCACACAGAATATAAAGCCACAAGGCTGTGCTAAGGATATGGAGTGTATTAATTCCTATCCACCTGTTTATGGCTTGAAGCAGGAGATGGGTACATCCTGAAAACTTTCTTGATTTGAACTGTAATTAATGATCACTAAAATACTTAACCATCCCATTCCAGGCATGAGATAGGACTGTTATACAGCAATGTGTTCTACCAGAATCCTTAAGTATTCTATGATTAATATTTTTTTATTGCTTTAAACTTACTGTCGCTCTGTTTCAGTGATAGTTTCCCTTTTCTTGCAAGACAAGAGAATAATAACGGTGGCTCTTACTTGGAGGTTTTTGAAATGTTATAGTAGAGCACATGCATTTTGCTGTTATAGGAGACTGCTTGGCCAATAAAAACATCTGATTATTTTCATTATAATTTTCTCTAATTTTTTGTTTCCTGGCAAAAAACAACTCTACTACAACATACTTATGTTATTCTCAACTGAATATTTCTTATTTATGGGGAAAACTGGGATTTTCTCTGAAGTTTTCTGTATTGTCTGTTTGATGGTTGGATTTGAAGACTTATATCAACCAAGGCTGCCCATGGGTACATACCCAGCACAAGTTTGGATATGATACCTGGTGAGTTCTCTCATTGCAAAATCAATTCCAAATATCTGTAGGGGAGATCCAGGCCAAGAAGGCAGAGAAGGATGGCAAAGTCATACCCCAAGAATGCTGTGTGCAAACTGCCTTGCTGCACTATTCCCAAGGTACTTGCTATGAAAGGGCATCACATTTTTATTGCATGTCCTATTGGTAGCTGACAATCTGCATGAGTATCCAGATACAAATCTCATTTTCCTCTGCCTGAAGCGCTGTGCCATGGAGATGAAACATGGACTTTCTTACTATTTGTAAAGAGGAAGGCAGAAGTATTTAGCATAGTGCTAAATAAAGGAAATTGAATCCTTGTTAATTTTTAAATATCTCCCAATATATTTCAGGGGTTCATAATATTTCAGAAGACATTCAGTAATGTAAAGTACTTCTTCCCCTTTTTTATAGTTTTTTAGAAATAAACTTTTACAATCTACGAAGCAGAAGAAACATTAAGCAGTCTCACAGATCTTAGAGGCTGCTGGGGCAGAAAGAAAGCAACAGCCTTTCTTTTCCAGGAGCCTAAAAAATAGGCCATCACAATTTTGGCACAGAGGACAGCACTGCAAGAACATCATATTAGTACAGGGTTAGCCTAGCAATTAAAAAGGCTCAAGGAGTCACAGCTTTCCTCCTCCTCACTTTCAGCAGCCGGTACACCACAACCTCCCAGGACAAATGATGTTCTCATTCCTGCAGATGCAGCTGCCTTTCTCTTCCCACATGGGAATCAGAGCTGGAATGCTCAACATCTCAGGCTTGTCATTAGCTATTAAAAGAGGCCAAGTGTTTGTGATAGAAAAAAACTGCAATGACTAGAAGGACCTACTGGCTACCCTGAACTCCTGAATGCCCTGTGCTGTGCTTGTGCTGTGCAGGAAACCTCACCTTTCCACACTGCTTACATTTGCCCTCTTGCCTCCGCCGGTGCACCCAGTGGTGCCGCACAAAGTTCTGCAAAGAAGGACGAAAAAAGATGTGTTATAGGAGCATGGGCACCTTGCATCTACGTAAAATTTGTTCACAGACACCAAGGAAAAAGTCCCTTCAGCCAACAGAGTAATTCCTGGAGCAAAATGGACAGCAGGCACTGCAGAAAACCTCAAAAACCACCAAAACTGTAGGAGGAATAAGGACAAGGTGGTGTTTTCTTTATCTTATTGAAATAAGGCCAGAACTACTTCCTCAGTATTCAGGTTTTTATATATTTGATTTTATGTTTGAGATAGTTCTAGAGGGAAAAAAAAAAAGACTAAGAGACAAGAAGTGAAAGGAGAGGAAAACAGTTTTTCAAAAAACAAAAATACTAGCTCAAAGGCCAAGAAGAAAAAATGTTACCAAAAAAAGGGAAAAAGATAGAATAACTGAATGAGTGGGCAAAAGACAACAGAACAGTGAAATGGTTTCTGTCAGCTGAAATGGTTTCTATAAGTAATAGAGTGCTTCAGCTAGAATTTGTTTCACATTTATTCTGGAGAGGGGAGCATACTCCATTGGGAACCAATTCTCTGAGACTCCTCTCAATCTCAAAGCACTTTTGCAGCTGCACACCAGG
The DNA here is from genome assembly GCF_051311805.1 of Agelaius phoeniceus. Taxonomy (NCBI): domain Eukaryota; kingdom Metazoa; phylum Chordata; class Aves; order Passeriformes; family Icteridae; genus Agelaius; species Agelaius phoeniceus. The sequence goes on from NC_135269.1 coordinate 13,165,611, forward strand.
GGGACCAGCACACATGTCAAATGAAAAGAAATTTGTCCAGTACTTACCTCTCTTGGAGATCTGGAGCCTCCTTCTCGGAAAGTTGGTTTGCAGCGAAAGTTAATCTGGCATTGAAATAAAACTGTTAGAACTTAAAGTGAGCTGAAAGGAAAGTTATCCCAATACCTTGATCTAGGCTAGACTTCCAAATTATTTATTATCTATTAAAATATCAGCTTCACTGGGTGAAAAAGGATCCTTACCTGGATATCAGAAAAATCTCTTTTCATATGCCATATTAATTCTCCTTGCTGGACCTCTACACAGCCCCCACCTTCACTAATGCTATGGCTGCCTACTCAGTTCAAATATTTCAACTGCTTCCTCCTTCTAGAAGGAAACTGCTTGATCTGTTTTGTTTTTCTGAAAATCATTTGCAAACAAGTGCAGACTTCAGCTTAGGTCTCAAAAGGTGCTGGAAATTTCACTCTTTACTCAAGACCTTTTTGCACATCCTGTACTTATGTCTTCATAAACAAAATCTGTAGAGAAGTTGCAACTTACATAAAGAACCATGCAAATTCTCATAGATTTCTACCTTTTCCTTAGAGAAGGATGTTTGCATCCACTTCCCCAGCCACAAATCATTTGGGGACCATTGTATTGCCTCATGCAGTGGTGTTGCCACTCCAAAGAGAACAGGAGTTCTCATGAATGGAAAACATTTTGAGGAAGATGAAGAGAAAAAAAAGTACTTAATAAATAATAAGGTAGTTCTATGAGAATAAAAAGTTTTGAGAAAAAAAAAACAATAGAAATAAGAGTAGAGGGATGTAGACACTAAAAAAGGCCCTGAAGAAGAGAGAGGCCTGCACAAAGCCTAAAGGATTTGTGAAATAAGAATGCACTAAATTAAACAAATTCAAGTTTGAGTTGACCATCCTTCAAAGAATTAAACATTTGAAGACAATGCACAGCTATGCTTTTGTTACAAATATAGAATGACCAAGCTTCTCCAAATTTAAATACAACCCTCCCCAAATAAATACATTCTTCCCTCATTTAATAATAGTTGCCTTCAAAATCATAGTTCTAGGGAGAAAATTTATTTTTTTCTCTAGGGAGAAAAATAAAAATAATAATTTTTTAAAAGGCACACACAAAACAAAAAAGTAAGCAAAGCACCTAGTACATATAAAGAAATGAAAGGCACATATACCTAGTACACATAAAAAAATTAATTATAATATTAATCTCCTATTGCTCTCCACCTGGAATTGCAATTTGTTGTTTCACTGCTCAGCCATGGCAGGCTGGAAAGACCCAGCTTATATTTATTTTCCTTAAAATTAGCACCTTGGCAGAGAGGGTCAAGCAGAAGACTTAGGTACTAGTTTTAAACTTTATAGACTTTGTAACAGCCCTCTGCCAAGAGGGGGATTTTGTGGTCTCCAAAACAGCACAAAGAAGCTGGGTTTTATCTAAGTCTTCATTTTCTCTGGCTGCCAATGCCGCCAACTCACTGGGCTATGGAAAGTCAGCACTGCTGGTGATGAAGGAAATCATGAAAAATTCACTGGTAACATTTTGTGCTGCAAGCATGTGCTAATGTTAATTTCACTGTGGATAAAAGCATCGGGGGTGGAAATGGTACCTCTCCAACTTGGTATTATGGCAATCACTGTGGGATTTGTCAACATGAGTCCAAATACTTGGAAAGGAAAAAGCCCTTTCCTTATAGGTTTGCTGCTATAAATTTGTTATGCATCAGCTTGTTTTATGAAGAACAATATTGCTAAACATTTAAGAGTGAAAATGAAGCTCTAATGAAAGCAGTGGGGAAATTCCCACACATACTTTTTGCACGTATCCCACCAGGACTGAAAAGGGTGGGGAGGAGATTTCTCTAGCACATTTCCAGTTAGGCATAATGAAGACAAATCTCTGAGGGGAAGACTGAAGTCAGTGATAGATATTCTGTAGGTGCTTGGGTGTGATCAAGAATCCTTGAAGGAAATGAGAAGCAGAACAGATGCTCACAGAAATAATGGTAGTATGAAGGAAAGGTTTGTTTTCCATTTGACAGACAAAAACTTGAATTCAGAAGTTTTGAAGAGAAAACAATATAGTCTAGTAAATACAGGGGGAAAGTTCACACTAGCATCTTATGCGGCACTGCTCGTAATAAGTATAGCTGTCATACCATGAATTATGTTGGCTTTAGTTGGGGAATTGTAAAAGGCCAATTTTGTGTACATGACAGGATATTCCATCTTCAAGCTTCAATTTTTAATCTAGAATCAGAGGCAATTTATTCTTAAAACATTAAAAATGTGAAAGCATTCTCTAGTTTTTTTCTTTGTTTGGTTTTGGGGTTTTCTATGGTTCACGGGGTTCAAAGAAATATATATTTTTTTTAAGAAGCAGAATTTTAAGCCAAGTTTCGTTCACAAGTACATTGTTAAAACAGCTGTGAAAACTTTGGCACGGAGCGTTTTCCAGGCTGAGACCTCACTAAAAGAATTAAAAGCATGTTGGCTACGTCAGGCTCCAGAAGGTGGCAATGTCTCACCTTCTCTAGCTGCTCCATGCAGGCGTTGTGGACCACGATCTTGCAGGCAGCACACTTCCTCCGCAGGGCAGACTTCTGCAAGAGCAAAGGGACAGTGTGTGTGTGTCTGGAGCTGAGCTATGCCCAGGGGAAAACAAAGCCAGCTGAAAAACAAGAGATGTTTCACTCTCTATGCAATACACTTTATTTTTTTCCCTCCATTGGTGCTCTCAGTTGTGGGAAAAACAAAAAGAAGATAGATAGATAGATAGATAGATAGATAGATAGATAGATAGATAGATAGATAGACACACACATAAATAAATAAATAAATAAGAACTGAAGCTCTTCTGGTTAAAAACTGAACTTTTCTGAAAAAAAAAAAAAAAAAACAGCCACAATACTCCAGCTTGTGAACTAGAATTGAATGCTCCCTTTAGGTAGGGGATCAGGTTAACACTGCAGAGCATCACTCTAAAAGTGAGCATCCTACAAAGATGAGGAGCAAAGAGGAGAAAAATTGCACATGCAAACCAGAGAACTCACATCAGTTTGCAAGAGGTCATTTCATGCTTATCATAAAATATTTCATTTGATGGGCCTGACCATTGCCTTGCAGAAAAATACTTGGGTACTTGGGTTATTTTAGCAGAGAATTATAAAATTCTCATAGAATGCTGTTAAATGCTTATGAAATGTTACAGCAGGGACAAAATTCTCAATTATGCTGGTTAGTTTTATTAATTTCAATAAGACTTTTGAAATAATTTCCATTGAATCCCCTGGGTCAAAGCATATCAAAGGCAAGAGAATACATCCAAAAGAGAGAATGTATTTACTTACTTTACTTCCATAAACTCAATTTAATTAACCAGCTGGAATTAATTTTCATGTAAATTTAACTTACAGACTTGTGCTTGAGGGACAGAAGATTTATAAATACAAAGTAAGTTGAGATTTCTTTGCTTCGGATCTCTTACATTCAATTTATTCATGTCCATTTAAATCTCTAATAAATTATTTCTTTATAATTTTCAGCATATTTTAAATAAGCTCACTAAAAAAAACAACAGGGAACACTGCTTCAGCTCACATTATGGAATAATTATAATAATTTTATTAATTGTCATAATTATCTAGATAGACCCTAACTGTGCATGTTCCCATGTATATGGTGTTCTAATGTTTCACCTGAAGAATCATGGCATTGTATAGCAGACCAGGCTCCAGGCTTTCACATGATTCATGACTTGGTAAGTTCATGGTTTTTATCTCTGTGTTTGCCAAGTTTGGTTTTTATCTCTGTAAAAACCATATACAATATATCATTAAATTTCCATGTTACTTCCAATGTGCCAAATCACGAGGAAGAATTTTCTCAGTTTTAGGAAGGCAAAAATCTACTGAGCAGACAAGAACCACCACACTGGGTCAGACCAAAGGTCCACTCAGCCAAAGAAATCCTGTGTCCAGCTTTTGCCAGCAGTGTCTCAGGTCCAGTGTAAGTGCACAGCAAACACAGAGTGACACTTCCCTGGAGTATTACCACACAACCAGCAGTTGCTGGGACTTTGCTTCAGTACTCTGAAGGAGGCATAGGCTCCTCAGGCTTGGCCTTAGTGCTATATACCATAATGCACCCAATTTGCTTGAGAAGTTTTAGGAGACAGATATTTAATTTGTGCTATGGAAAGCACAAAAACATGCTATGGAAAGTATTTTGGATCACATTGCCCTGAACACTAGGGGTGATTAGTGAATCAAAATGCTTTGCTTTGAATTAAATGCTCTGAAGGTGGGGAGGGTGGTAATAAAAGCAGAAATGCAGTATCATGAAGAGCCACAGATAGTAACCACAAACATCCCAGAGAAGAGGAATTCCCTTTAATCTTTTCAGTCCAAGGGCTAGGATACTCTCTTGGAGCATTGTTTCAGATCAAGGACATGAGTACAGGATCCCCACTCTCTTCCCAAGCTTCCTAAATACCCAAGTGAGAGGGGTTTGGGTATTTTCTTCTCTTTTGATGAAGCAATTTAACTGAAACACTAGGCAGAAAGAGCTCCTGAAATAACCTGAAAGTGCAATAGTCAAAGAATAGATACTCATGGATCTGAGATCACTCCACTGAAATGCTTCCATAGACAGCAGAAAAGCTTCAGTAGGAAAAAGCTAACCTTGAATATTCCCAAACAGGAGAAGGTAAACACTCAAATATGAGAGTGCACTCGTTACTGGTGAGTGCATTCAAGAGTTTGGAAAATTCAGTTCAAACCCTTGCAGTGATTAAAATTGCAGAAATTTGATCAGACCCTCCTCTCAGAGGCTGTAACAAGTGATATATTTGCATATATTTTCATGTAAAACAGACTAGTGTCTTTTAATATTCCTGAAACACCTCAGTATTCTATCCTTTTTTTCCCTTACCACGTTAGTGAAGCTGTTCATTGCATACATTCTCACTGTGTAAATAATCTGGGTCAATCAAAACTGGTTTGGACTATTTTCCTGAAGCAATCAAGTCTTTACTAGAAGCCTTTTTGCCCTTTTTGCTCTCCTTTTGGAACAGAGGCAAACAATTCAAGCTCTCAAGCAACTGAGCACTGCATTAGTCTGAAGCCAGGCTTGTTACCTCAGAAAAAGAAAAAGAAATCCAAAAATAACTCACTGAGAATTTGACTTGGCAGCTCTCCTCCCCCAGGTAGCAGAGGTCCCCAGAAACATTAGTCTCTAGCCACAGATGCTCTCCATTCACAGCATTTTCCTGGGAAAAAGAAATCATTATTAATCTGTTTTGTGAAATTCAGCCATGTGAGCATACAAGGAAAAAAATCTGATAGTCAACAAATTTTAAAAAAAAATTTAAAAGGCCAAATAAAAACCAACTACCACACCACCAGGTATTGCTTTGGTTTTCTACAGCACAAAGCCATAGCATACAATAGCATTACCCTGGCTGACCATCCCAGCTTAAAAGATGCTGACAATACACAATGATGTGTCACCAATTTGAACACACTTCAGTTAAACTTTGCTGATGTTCTTCCCACGTGCTGCATAGTTTAACTGGGAATTCAGATTTCCTAAGTATGGGATGTACACAGAATTTTAAAGAAACAGAAAATCCAGAGAGATGAAGCAAAAACACAACAAATGAACTTTCAATGGGAGAAACAAAAAAATTTAAGAATCAAGCACAGGAGTAAAAAACAACATGCTGACTGTACCCTTAGGATGGTAGGACAAACTAAACTAGGGAAAATGCTTTCCTTTAAATAGCTGGGTCAACACTCTCTTTGTGAATACCTCAATAAAGCATTACACTACCAAGAGAGACTAGACTTGAACTTTATACATGAAAGAACAACACATTCATCTGAGAATGCTCTCCAAAAAAGAATCTACCTAGCACACTGACAATTAGGAGTGATCAACAACTAACATCATAGGATAACACCTAACTTTGTCTTGACAGCCTCATTTGACCCAATTTGTACCTTGATTCTATGCAAATTCTTGTTCTAGAGAGATTTGATTGTAGATAGACAGTGGGTTTCACTTGCCTGCAATCCTGATGTGACTAAAAATCCCTGAAAGTCTACTGTACACTACTTAAGCAAAGTGAATAAACAGGAATTCTGTTCAGCCAGAATTAGAGCATGATAGAAAATGCTTTGACAGTCTGACATTTGCTTCCCACACTGCAGAAGTCAGAAATGATGATGCTCACCAAACAGATGGCGTCCGACAGCAGGATGCTCCAAAATAGCCATCTTGGAGAAAATAATTTATTTAAAATACCACTGTCAGTTTCAAAGTGATAAAATGAGATAGCTTCTCTTGATATGCTGATTTCTTAGGTAATGCAGAAAAGCACAAGTAGCGAAATCCTTTTCCTTCTGGAGTGCATCCACAACAGCCAGGACTAGGCAAGAGTGCACGTGGTGCCTACCCCAACCATGTTATTCACTTCCAGTAAAACTAGAGGACAAGACCAATACTGGCTGTTTTTTGGTGAGAGGTCTACTTGTCTGCAGGTCTTTAACTTCATCAGAAGTGTTCTAATTCCCAGAGCACAATAGTTTGAGTAAGGATTTTCAACACTTTTATAATTCAAAATAATTTCTAAGAATTTGCACTAGCTTAAGAAATTTTTCAAGCCCTTCTTAAGGGGTACATTATTCAGATTGTAAACTCTGTCCCTCATGTGTGTCCTTATATTGCAGCTATTTTGTCTTCAGTAGCAGAATACAAGCTCACCAAAGAGTGCTTGACATGAGCAGATTCTCTGCTGACAAAACAGTGTCAACTCAACATTATAACCCAGAGGAAAATCTCATAGGATATAAAAAATTCTTAGCAAAGACTAACTCTGAAAGCTAAAAAAGAAAGCACACAGCTCAGGGACAGAATTTTTAACAAGGAATAAAAAAAATCATATTAAAAAATAGATTAACTACCCCTCCATTTGGACCAGGTCCACATAACTTGCCATCAGGATTTCTAAAGATAAAGTGGCCTATTTCCATAACCTGGTTTGGACTGTTTGTTCTCTATTGTTCCAGATTATATCAGAGATTTACTTGTCTTTACTTTACATCACCATGTAAATAAAATTAGTTAGTAGTCTACAAGGACGACCTTCAAGTTCATGTTATTATAGAGTTCTAATACAACTAGGCAATAAAAATGTAAATAACCTGATCTGGTATGAGTGGCACACCTCCAGACACCTGCAGCTGCAGAAAATTTCACAGCACTGCATGTGAAAACTCTCCATTTCAATTCCAGCAAATGGACTTTTGGAAAATCTTTCATCCTGAATCAGAGCACAAAGATCAAACTGCCCAAGATGAAATTCCCTCCCTCAAAAATCTTTCCTTCTCAGTTAATTTTTCTCAATAAGATCAAAGGGAATTTTTTTTAACTTTACTGTTTTAAATTTTACAAGGCTCTGTAATTTGTATGATGAGATATTCTCTTGCCACTTATGAAAATCATGATATAGTCAAAGGAAGTGCTGTGACCTTTTGTAAGCCAATTTTTTATTCACTTCTGACAGAAAATTTTGAAAAATTCAATACATTTCTATGAAGCATTTTGACTTCAAATAAGACAGTATTTTCTACTCCAAAATTTACAGACAATATTCCACAACATGCTGGACAAAAGGGCACTCATCACCACCTACCAACACAGACGCTGACAGAGGTCCCTGGAATAAGCTCCTATCACCTCTAGGATGATATCCTGTTTAACACAAAGCTAAACCACAGTAAAGGTTCTGTCATCACTTGGATATTTTGACATAGCCTTTTCTTTTTCCATTAAAAGTTTGCCAGTTTGCTTTATTTTGTACTTGATGTCTTTATGTTGGCTTTAGGTTTAATGGCTTTTAAAGAAGCAGCTGTTCTCTTTCTGTCCCTGAAGACACCAGTCTCACGCTCTTGCCATTTTCCTCATGTTGAATCTGTGGCTGTAAAGCTACACATAAAATTAGTTCAGCTAATGGAAAAAAAAAAAAAAAAACTAGCTATCTTATTGTGGCATTCACATTTTCTGGAAAAATCCCTTCACCCAGAATTTTTCTCCTGGAAAACTGAGAAGCCTCAGAGAAAAAGGAAAACAGTAATTATCTGATTTTCTTCTCCTGTGTTTTGCTCCTCTGGAATGTGTTTGGAGACTGTTCATCCAACAGGTCATTGTTTCATTGGATTCTGGTGTGAGTTGCTGTCACTCATTGGCCAATTGGGGCCAAGCTGCATCAGGACTCTGGAGAGAGTCACAAGTTTTCATTATTTGCTTGTTAACATTCAGTAAGTATCCTTTCTGTAGTCTTCAGTATAGTACAGTACAGTTTAGTATTCTTTAATATAATATAGTATCATAAAATAATAAATTAGCCTTCTGAGAACATGGAGTCAGATTCATCATTCCTTCCTGCCATGGGGGACTCAGCAAATACAATATCTTATCCACCAAATCAGCTAGACAAAATGACTCACCCTGTGACCACATAACTTTGGACCTGACACAGAGAGTGGTGGGTTAAAGATGGCTTCAGTGGGACTGATGCTTTTGGTGTCTCCTCAGCTGACCCATCAAATCACACTTTTGGGCTGACATGTTTTGCTCTGACTTGCTATGTGGAAAATGGATGCTGTGCATCATTGTGGATAAAACAGCAATGACTGTGGCCTAATAAAGAAAACTGTGAACTCTCTCTCCTCTCCAGCTTCCCAGCCTTCACAAGTGTCCTGGGAAGAAAAAGAGCCCCTGCTCATTGAAGCGGAGGCAGCAGAGCTTTTCTGGCAGCCTGGCTCACAGGGGACACACCATCTCAATATCTCTCCATCTCCCAGGTGGAGACCTCCCATTTGATTGCTCCAGATCCATTACCACCTTAATAGCAAACAAAAATAATTTCAGTATAGCAAACATTCCTTGCATACAAAACAAATACCACACACAATCCCCCCTGAAGTGGAAGAGAAGTAAGAATTCAAGAACCAGGATTTGGTAGCCATGTAATTGTATGCATGTGTTCATGACTTGCTGTGCACATTTCACTGACTGAACTAGATTTCTTCAAGCTCTCCAGCATAGTAAATGACAGAGCAAGAGTTACCATTTTACTAACACCCACCACTATCTCCATACCTCACTGTTCTTCAGACTGCAGTCAGCATGGTTTCAAAAGCAATGAAGATAAACTTGGCTGTTTTAATTTGCCATGTGAAGCAGCCATACTTATTCAGCCAAACAAATAAACCACTCAGCCCAATCTTCTAGTTCAAAAGAGCTGTAACTTCAATTGTAACAGGAGGAATGAACCTCTCCTTCAGTCCTTGCTATGACTGACATTCTGAAAAAAAAATTTAAGAAAAATCTCTACAATAAATCAGTAAGAAAATTTTCCCTTTGTTAACACTCTAGCAAGAGAGAAGAATATTCTTGCAAATATGCATTTGGGTTATACTTGTGATTAGTGTAAAATCAGTGGTCATCAATCCAAACTTAATTAAATCTATTTGTAAACAAAAATTATTAGTTTTGGCCCTTTCTTTATGAAATAACTATTGAGCAGAAAAAAAAAATTGTTTGGATGTCTCTTTCCCAAATATCTTTCTGTCAGGTTTGGATTATGTTTCACCCTTAACTCTGAAATTTCAGAGTTTGCAATACTTGTGTTGCAGACAGGAACAGTGCCTCAAATATTTTTCTGTTGATATATATTCTCAGTTGTAACTCCATATTAGCACATTTTAATTTGGGAATATTTTTCATGTAGAGGTCACCTATTCTTAAATTATTGCAAGTGTAATATGTGGACATAGAGCAAAATAAAACAGCATAGGGATAGGTTTCTCCTTTCCCCCGCCATGCTTTCCAACATCTCTGCATCAATTGCCTTTTGAGATACCCCTAAGCCTCAGCTGAGGGATCACCTGTATACAGAAGCAGAATGACAACATTTGTCTTTATGGAGCAGCAATGTTCAGATGCTATCAACAGAAATGATGATTCCCTATGTCCTCATGAACCACTACTTTGGCTGATAACAGTTGCACTGCAGCAACAAGAAAAAAATAGACATTTTCTAGGTGGGCACCTTCTGCAAAATCACTGCATCCTCTACACCACTGGAAAAATACAAATATATGGCCACCATTCTGAAATATGACAGACTTATTTTCTCTTTAGAGCTCTCTGGAAAGAATATCAAATCTCAAACCTTCATGAAAAAAGCAGTAAAGCAGAACTACAGATCCAGAACACAGCACTTCAAGTGTCAACTGCACACACAAATTCAGCAATTTTTAAATATGCATAGCGGTTCCACTCATCACTGCATAATTTGAACTAGAATTCCTATTACCTCTTCATCTTTTTATGTGACTAATGGAATACCCTGGGATTCTCCTTTTGTCATGAGAGCATATAAATATAAACATCTCTTCAACTGAATGCTTAATTCCCAATTACAAAACTTAGCCTTGAAGACCCTCTAATGGAAGAGAAGTCCATCCTTCAGTGAAAAAGTTAGTATAGCTTTTAGGAAGTTATGATAGAGAAGCCAAACCATTAATGGGGAAAAGAAATAAATTTATCTAGAATGAGGGAAATGTTTCATCATATGTAAAACATGTGCTACTGTATTAACACATGCAAGAATAATCCAAGCTTTAGTACATCATTAACATCATTAGGCACTTCCCAACACTTGCTGTCCATGAAAGTAAGCAGACAGAACTACTGACTAGTGTCAAAAAGGCACAGAATATAATGCAACAGACTCCTTTAAAAGTCACATTCACTAATTTTAAATACCTCACTGATATAGGTCACTTCGTGTCCATTTGTCTAGCTCATACCCCAATCAGTTTATCTACAAGGATGCTATGGAAGATGGTGTCAAAATCCTTGCAAAAGTCAACACAATGGTCTCCCCTCATCCACCAAGCCAGTTATTTAATGTGTTAGGCTGGTCAGGCACAATCTCCCCTCCATAAATCAATGCTGAATACTCTCAGTCACTTCTTAATACTTTTGGAAATTACTTCCAGAAGGATTTGCTCCATAAACTTCACAGAAATCAGGGTAAGACTGATTAGCCTGGCATTCCCTGGATACTCCTAATCCTTCTTGAAGGCAGAATGGACATTTGTTTCACTGCTGTCCTCAGGAACATTCTCTGACCATCATGACCATTCAAAGACACCAGACTGTCCTAGCAGTGATGTCAGCCAGCTCCCTCAGCACCTTTATGTACAACCCACAAGGTCCCACAGACCTCTGTGTGTTCAGTCTAAGTATTCCCTAACCTTACTACCCTCCACAAAAGTAGATCTTCCTTCTTTCAGACCCTACTATCAGTGACCTGGGATTGCTGAAGGCAGCTCTTACCAGCAAAAATGGAGGTAAAAAAAAAAAGGGGACTGAGTAATTCAGGTTTCCCATGTCCTTTGTCACCATGTTCTCTGCCCTATTTCCTGCTCTTCCTATCACTGTTCTGTTCACTTTTTGCCTACAGAAAATTTATCACTGCCTAAATTTTCTGTAGGCAAATTATTCTGTAGGCAATAATTTGCCTACAGAAACTATTCCTGTTACCTTTCCTGTTCCTCTAAGATTCTACACTAGATGAGATCTGGCTTTCCTTACTCCATCCACATGACATCGGGTAGTGCCTTGCATAATCCTCCTGACCTAAGCCTTCTTCCACATATTGCCAAATGCCATTTTTCAACTTTCACTATGACACACAGTTTTCTGTTCTTGTTAAGACCCAAAAGATTTCTGGCTTTGTCCTTTATACACATAACTTATGGTATAAATTGTAATATTTCTCCTCTAAAAACATTCAACTTGTGCCCAGAGAACTCCAATTGTGCATTCACAGAGCACAAAGCATAGATCAGTCACGTTTTTTCATTGACCTCCAATAATGGAAACTGAATACTTTCAAGTGCCTCTTAAGAAGTGGGGGAAAGATTCTGAGTCTTGTTGTCTTGGGAGAAGGAAAGAAATGAGCATTAACAGAAAATAAAAGAAGGAGATTTGGGGATGTTCAACACTCCACTATTCTAGTGGCTGTCAGTTTTGTAGGCACCATAGAAAGCAAGAGCCAGAAGGCAGTGGTTAAAAGAAAATTACAGGAAGACTTTGTGTACAAGCTTATGGTTATAATCCTTGGTAGAAAAAGGCGACAGAAAAGTACACAAAGACCTGGATTCTCAAAGGTACACAGGCATTGTATTGGGTGGCTCAGTGTGTACTCACTTGAGAATCTGGGCTAGAATTACCTGCTTTATTATTCAACACTTGGGAGTGATGTCTGAAATGAAGGTGTGGGGGAGAAAGGGATAGGCATAAACATATCCCAGGGGCAGCCATTTAGGTCAATTCCTTTTTAGTAAGGCATCCCCAGCTCTCCCCTCTGGTTATTATAACACCTACTCCACACACTGTATTCTGTATGGCCCTGGTGTGAAAAGAGAACCTTAAATTATACAGCAAAGCTACAAGTTAACTTGAATTAAGTGTAAGAAATGTGATGAAACTGGACATTTGTAAGTAATTTAGGGAAAAGAAACTTCAGGGAAGAGAGACAGTAGCAACAACAATAGTAAAGAATACTGGGGAGTTTAGTGCAAAAAGTCTTAGGGGACATGAGAATCATCACTTCTGTTTTACAGTAGAGAGGCTGATGTACTGAGAGGAAAAACAAATCCTCTGAGCTCGCTCACAAGGTAAGTGACAGAGCAGAGAATGGGATGCTACTCTTTGACTCAGTGCCCTGTTCACAAGTCCATCTGATAATGGCAAATCACCTGAAAGGAGTTCTCAAAAATGGAGACAATGGCCAGGGAATTCTTTCCAGTTATTACTGTGAAGACTGTGGTAGAAAATATTTCCTCCCTTTTAAATCAAGAGACAATTTACGCTCATGTCATTTAGAATTTGGAAAGATCTCCCATCATGTGTCCTTGGAGAATAATCCTCAGAAATACTGAAGAGGAGGATGATGTATATCAGGCTGCAATACACACTGATCAATGCTGCCTTCCAGTGATTAAACACAAAAATTTCTTGTCTGGCTCTAACACATCAATTGAAATATCGTTTCACTCTACCAAATATACCTCTGGACTTAATTTAAAACTTGGGGGGTTTTTCTTTGTTGAAATTCACTACATATTAAAAACCTTTGGTCCACTTCAACCTCCCCACATGTCCAAACCTTACTTCCATCATACCTCAGATTTGAGAAATACCTTTTTCTCTTTTATCAGTTACTACAGGTGGTCAGTTCAGTCTCCTCCCAATCACAGATGTCTTCCACTCACTATCATGTCCTTCTCCCCACATGACACAAAGTTTCCTCCCTTCTCCAATAAAAGTGTGAAGTAAAGCAGCAATACCAGTCTGAAAGGCTGCAAACAGCTAAGAAATGAAACTGACCAAAAATCTAAACCATAACCATGGAAGTAAACTACAAAAAAACCACACACAATTAAAACCCTAAATATTTAATCAATGTTTACCAATTTATAGCAACTCCTGCAGTATTTATGTGTAGGGATCGCATGAGGTCAAAGGAGTGAATGTTTGCTACTCTTTTACCAGGGTGATCCATGATCCAAGTCATCATTGGATCATGGATCACCCTGGTAAAGGAGTAGCAGACAATTGGCTGAGGAAGGGCAAGCTGTGGTTGTTGGACTTGGGGTTCAGGGGGCTTTTTTGGCAGGGATTGTTGCTGTTGCTTTTTCTAAGTACAGTTTTCAAAGGCGTTTGATTTAGCTGATGTGCTTAACCCTTCACTTATGTGACTGATCCTTCAGATTTCTACTGAACAGCAGTGGTGATTCACAACAGGCATTTTTACTGGCTAGCTGAATCAGCACCTGGGTTTGCTGGAATGAAGGAATAAGGTATTCTCCAAAACACTTCCAAGAGGATTCTCTGCAAGCTTTCAAACTGCAGACCCTCATAGTGAATCTAATCCAGCTTCCTGCAACACAGCCTGCAAAATTTCCCTTTAAACTCTGAATACAATGCCTGGAGTTCAAGAACAGCAGGCAATCTAAAAATCAATTCTGTTTTGATATAGAAAACAAAGATAAACATAAGCTACATTCATCAAAACAGAAGTTATCTTCAACTAAAAGCTGCTTGGGTGGCTGGCGCCTTGATAATGCAATGTATCAACCTCTTTACCAATAGCCAAGTGTAAAATCTTCTGTATGCTTTGCTTTAATTGAGACATTTGTGAGACCTACTGGCTTATGCTCATCTTTTTAGCTCTTACCAGTGCATAACCACATGGAAGGTATGTGGGGATGGTTCAGGGGAGGTACAGACTTGCAGTAGTAAACACAGAGAGGGTGGCCAAACCCTGGAACAGTCTTCCTAGAGAGGTGGTTGATGCCCCATGCTTGCCAGTGTTTAAAAGAGATTTGGACAATGCCCTCAACAATCTGGTTTAACTTTTGGCCAGCCCTAGAGTGGTTCAGCCCAGAAACATAAAGAGCAAGACAAGGGGTGGAAACATGGTCACCATGTCTACACACTAGCTTGGGCTCAGAAGAAATCTAATCATAGCTACAAAGAGCTGTGACCAAAGATTTCAGTTACCTACTCTGCAGATGCAGACAGCTTGATGTGTGTCTTCAGCCTTAAGTTTTGGCCCATCAAACAGAGGCACAATATCCTGCTGTGCTGAAATTAGATCAACATTTGTCAAGAAGGAGGTGGGAAAACGTAACCAGCTTCCAAGCTGGAAAATCTGTCCTTTTTTGCTCAAGTCCCCACAAGTTGTCCTGTCTCTGCCTCATGCTTCAGCTCTTTATAGAAGCATATTCCTAATAACTAGCACTAATTCTGATAGCAACAGGATGTCTTATGTTGGTTTAAGGATGGAGAGAGCAACAACAACTAGAGATACTGCTCAAATTAACTGCCAAAAAACCAAACACCTACAGTCCACTCTAAGGCCGCTCTTGGTTCCTTCACAGGTCCATTGGTGACTGGAATGTTGAGGGTATGCACAGGAGCCAAGTGCTGGAGGCCTGACCTGGAGATTGCTTTCCTGCAAATTGAAAAGAAAAAGACAAATAAATTGAGTGTATATATAACAAATATATCTCTCCAACATAACTACCCAACATCCTCCCCAGCCTTCTCCAGAAATCAGAAGAGGCAGCAATGCATTTCATTTCAGCTTCAGTGAAATGGTGCTTGAATGCCATCTCCTGCTAAAGCAGTTTAGGAAAAGAATAAAGCAAACCTGATCACTGGAAATTACTGTTTAATGGAGATCAGTTACTCAGCTGGCACTAAGCTGAAATATCAAATCCAGTGGACTGTCTGTGGTTATGTTTGCCAATGTTAGTGGAGTCCTTATGCATTTCACCTATTCCTTACACACCAACTCGATCTGTGAAATCAATTTATGCATAATTCCAAATACCATTCATAGGAGAGACAAAATATGAGTTTATACAAAGAATCAAACCCTTTTTGCTTTTACTTGGCTTACATGCTGGAAAAAGTCATCCATTCAGCATCCAACTACAGAAAACAAGACATGGGGACAACCACCAAAGCGAAGTCATAAACTGCAACCTTCTTTGATCATATCAGAATCCCTCATGGAATTACAGCTTCTTTCCACTTAAATTTCTATTTCAGTTCTATCTTTCTGGCCCAAAGTAATTTTTACAGCTCTTGAGGCACAGATGTGACCTACCTCAGAAGTCATAGGTGGTGGTCAGAAACACTCCTGAAGCTGGCTCCACAGTGCTGAGGGGACATGCTCCCTGCCTGTCTCCCTTCAGACACCCAGCCCTGACAGAGCTGCCTCACCAGTGAGCCCTCAGGTGGAAGCACAGAATGCTGCTAATAAAAAGCTCAGCTGCACCTAAACAGTCTATTTCCTACAGCTCTCCAGCACTATTGCATTGTATGTATTAGAACCCGATGGTAGTGGCCAAAATAATCTCACAGCTTCAGCTGCAGTGATTCAGAAGAGGACAAATATCATCTCAGAGAGATATCTCCCTTGGTAAGCCAAACACACACATCCTCCACAAAGTAAAATGACAGGCTGTTTGTGTAAAGTGCATTTTTGTGATACCGCTCCCACAGCGCTGCAGCTATTTATAGCATCTATCTCCTAATCTTACCACTGTCCCAAGGCAATAAAGGTCAATTGAGCCAGTGGAGACAATCCAGGTCAGCCATATGCTAAATAAATCTTTTCATTGTCCTGAAAATATACAGTGCCATATATATCTGCAGTAAAGGAGCTTGGAAGCCTCACTGCTCACAGTGCTTGTCTGGAAAAATCAATGGAACTGAAGTAGCATCTCTTAAACCCCCTTTCTTGTGGGCAGCATGAACAACTCAGAACATTAACATCAGTCTCTGATCATCCAATACCCTCCTTCTACTTAATGTGGGCAAGACTTTGACGTTAAGGGGTTTTTCTTCCCAAAATATTTTGTATTTGATAAAAAAGGGGAAGAAGCCCAAGAAAAACACTTTTACCATCTGGCAATATATCAGGAGGGAACAATTTAGCAAGAAAGATTTTATGCCAAATATATAAGCACAACATAAGCTACACATCTCAATAACTGGAATAAAGCCTTAGAGAAATAAGTTACAAGAAACTAAAGAAATGGTTTTTAAATATATTTTTCAAGAAAACTTCCCAATATTTGGCAGTTTCTTTCCACGCTGTCTTCTGTATCAATGTAGTTATTCAGGCTTCCTAAACACAGGAGTACATTCTTGTGTCTATTTGTGGTTCATAACATCTTCGTTTATTTGGGTGGAAAGAAGGCAGTATCACTTTTTCCACTCTGCATCACTGACAGAGGTAAAGCAAACCTACTTAGGCCTGTCCTCACAACAGAGGAAGGTAAATATGTGTAACGAGTGCTTGCAGACATCTCAGCACCAAGCCTCAGATACTATTTCAAGTCAGAATTAGAGATGTGCGAACCTCCCACAGGAGAACCTGAGACTTGGCCCACATTTCTTTAAGAGGAAGCTGAGGCTGATGAGCCTTTTTGGGGGAGACCTGGCATGGTCTTGTGCCAACAGCCTGCCCTTCCTCTGCATGCCAAGTTGGATTTATGGTTTGTCTAGAAAGTACACATATACAAAACACAGGCATGACAATAATGCCTTTTTTTTTCCTGGTGCATTTTAACATAAAAGCCTTAAAATGATCTCAGGGATTGCACACTTGCATGAACCAGCTAGAAGTGACCCTTAGGCCCAGGAACAAGCTAAAAAATATCTACTTTTGCAGTTTCTTGTCAGAATTTTCTCTCTGAGTGAAGACCAAGTGTCAAAGCACACTGTATGCACTGCAGAAGCCTTTCCATTAAAAAAGGAGGGCAAGCTAAAGAGCAAACACATGGCCTTCTAATAAATGTAGACAGACAGACAAGAGACAGAAAAAGGGGGGAAAGGGAAGGTAGCATGAATCTGATAGCAGAGCAGATGCTGAGTATCCAGGTGAACATATCTCATATTACTCTGACAAATTACACCACCTGGCACTTTTCCAATACCAAGGTAACACGATTGGCTTTTAGTTATCTTTCCCAGAAATTTCATCTCCACTGTACTGAGTGCATGAATGAAAACACAGGCTTGACAGTCAGCCTTTCCCATAGAAGTAATCACTGCTCCCTGATAAGAGACAGACAGAAAACGTGAATCTGTGGTCTCATCACATATTCCATTCTTCAGACTCCGAAGAGCACAACTTTGCTAAAATGGGCACAGCCAGCCCAGTTGCTGATGTAGTAGCCAACAGCTAGGAAATATTTCATCATAAATAATGAGCTGTATTTTGATAACTGCTTTTTCACATCCAGTAATCAGTTATTTGTAGTAGATCTTATTAAGTGTTAGACTTAGCTAACACACCACCGTTGAGAACAGGCATGGGTACACATAAATGCCTATGTCACTAAATACACAACTAACAAAAATATCTGATACAAATTCCATAGTTGATACAACTGAGAAAATTCTTTAACTGTCTTAAAAACCAAAAGAATCAGACATTCAAGTACACTGACTTTTTTATTTTTTAAAAGCATTACATTTGCATTTTGCTGGAAAGTCAGGCGAGACTCAACCTACTTATTAGATCAAAGGATACATATTTGATCAGGGGAGATTTGAGCTTAT
Source organism: Agelaius phoeniceus (assembly GCF_051311805.1). Taxonomy (NCBI): domain Eukaryota; kingdom Metazoa; phylum Chordata; class Aves; order Passeriformes; family Icteridae; genus Agelaius; species Agelaius phoeniceus. The sequence goes on from NC_135269.1 coordinate 13,183,859, forward strand.
ATCCCAGCCTTTGGCTTTATTGAGCATTTTCCTCCACTGAAGGCATATAAACATCCTCCAATGAGTTCCTTAGGATGAACAATTTTACCTGAACCTTCAAAGAGCACAACAATTAGTCAATAGTACGCAACTTACTTAAGTGCTAGTAAAAAAACTATTTGGAATAGAAAGAGTAAGTGACTGCTGCATGTGGTTAACAGCTTTGACTGCCAATTTAGTTGTCACTGGTGTTGGAATGACTGCCTTTCCAAGGCTGGGGTTATCATCCTCCTTTGTATATGAGCATTACCATTGGGGTAGTCTCTCAGCTGCAAAGTTGAAAGAATATAAAAATGCAGAGAGACTGGCTCCCACAGATCCTACGGCTAGGACGTCTGCCAGGAAAGATGTTTTTACCTAGATATTTACAGAGAAAGGGACAATCATTTGTATAATGATGTTTAAGTTACAATAGCCCTGAATTTCTTTGAATATTCAATGTGGGTAAACTGTACACCTGCCAGCCTTCAGCTTTGCCAACTATAGCTCTAAAAGTCCTGTACAAGGCCAGACAGCACCTGTATGCTTTATGAACAAATTATATGTTCCTGTGTTTATTTGGAGGTGGCTTTCACTCCTGCAATTTGGTGCTTATGAATGTTGTAAACAAAATGTACTGGCTAATCTCTGGCATTATTTAAGTTTTCCCCATGCATCTCTGCTGACTGTACCAGGAGCCTGAAACCCATTGTTCCCAGCTTGCCTTCTGGGCACATATTTTCCTCATTTTTAGCTAACTACTGGGCAGTGATTATTTCACTGAAACATCAATTCCCAGATTTTTTTTTGCATTTGCTGTGAAAGGAGCCAACTTCAGCCAAATTAAATAATCTGTCTGGTGCACCAACCCATTCCTGACAGTAGCCAGTAGCAGGTGTTTAGAGAAGGACTGGCACAAATTGGGTGATCCTTCCCCTGATATACTCCAGTCACAGTTTCCAGTAATCAGTAGTTTAAGGACTTCCTGAGCTGGAGGCTGCTTCCAGACCTTTGCACTTAATAGCCTGTAATGGCTTTTTACTCTAGGAATGTGTTGGTCCTTCCCTGAATCCATTTATAGTCTTGGTCTCCACAGCAGGCTATGTAATAAGTTCCACAATTTAATTATGGGCAATGTAAAGTACTTCCTTCTGTCTGTTTTTAAAATCCTGTCTGATAATTCAATTGCTGTATCACGTTGTAAGTAACAGCGAGTAATCATTTGCCTCTCTACACCTTCTGTGATTTTATGAATCTACTGATATACCTCTTAAATCACTACAACCCAAAGTGGAAGCACCCTAGACAACTTAGATTTCTGCTAATCCTGAATCTGTTCTATCTTTATCGATCTGCATCTCAATTATGGGGTTTTTTGATGTACAATTGTCAGAACTAGAAAAAAAATTCAACATCTGGCTGCACCCAAATGGTGGTGTCATCACACTTTCTGCACTGCTTTCTTTAATTATCCAAAGATCCCTTTCCTGAGTGTTAATTGATAATATGAAGTCCAAACTTGATAGCTTTTTAATCCTGCACATGCATTATTCTGCCTTCACCAATCTCACATTTCGACTACAATTTGCTTCAGAGTCATTCAGCATCATGAGATCCTTCCGAAAATTTCTGCAATCAGCCCATGCCCACTCTAATTGTGCAAAATAAGCTTTACCCCCTTTCATTTTGCTTCCAGTGAGCAGCACTGCTCCCATCACTGGTCCCTAGTGGTCCTCACTAGTAAACACCCAGGCAAACCCTGAACACCACCTTATTGCTTGATACACTTAAACAGTTGTTTAGCCATGAGGACACCATGCCTTCCAGCCCTGGTTTCTGTACCAGAAGCTGTATCTTTTACCCCATCAAAGCTTTCTGGAAGCCCACAAGGGCTCCCCTTGGCCAAGACCATCCCAGTTGACAGGCCTCATGCCTCTGTCACAGCAACCTCTGCAGGATTCACAGGTCCTGGTATGGAGAGAGCTGTGCTGGCTCTCCTCCAGGACATCACATTCAGCAGTTCATTTACTAACTCCGCATCTTAGCAGCAGCTTTACCAGTTTCTCTGATTAAAATTTGCTGCTGGGTTGCCCCATCAGCACTCTGTGCATCCATGTGACCACCCCATTCCTTTAGGAGTAGAGCTCACTTAACAGAGGATTTATAAAGCCTTCTCAGCAGTTTCTTATTTGAATTCTACCAGAATACTTAGCAAAATCAAACTTTAGTGATTAGTTACTGCCCCTTTTGTGATCCTAAGTCTCCTACATTAACCTTCCCATTTTCCCTAGGTTTGTCTGCACAAGTAGCAGCTCAGCCTAGGACACTCTCAAGCACCCTCGGCAATGAACATTGATGCAAAAAATTCAATTAGCACAGAAAGAAACAGACCTTTCAAAAGTCTTCATGAAATGCTTTCCTAAGCATCTGCCACTCCCTGCTGCCCAGGGAACCAGTGTATGGAAAAGCCAAGATTTGGGTAATTTCCTAGCCAGTCAACATCCACATCATCAATACCCCAAACAAACCTTTCCTGCCTCTCTCCACCCCTCACCACACAGAGCTGTCTGAAAAAAGGTGCATGGAAACTGGTACATATCCATGAAACACTACAGCTCTAGGCAGTTTTGCTCTCAGCCTCAAGCCCAGCCTTCCCTGTACCTGGAGCAGCTCATGGTCCACTAGAGACTGACCTGAAGAAAGTGAAAAAAATTCCCACTAGGACAATCTTCCCAAGTGCCTCCAACAGCAACCACAGAGCTGTAACACAGTGCATCAATTCCCTGGTAAGTTCTGCTAGGAACATTTGGATCTACCACATCAATGAGCACTTTATTCAGCTTGTATTGAGCAGGTGCAAGACCAAACAGAGCCAACAAGCCTTCCAACAAAAGGAATTATGAGGCAAAGCAAAGGGAGCAGAAAAGAACTGCAGAAAGTTGGATCAGGGTAACAGAGGAAATGCCTCTATGACACAATGATGTCTTTTCTGCATCAACACTGCAGTTCACAGGCATTTCTGTATCATGCACATTCTTTAAAAGGAAGCCTTTTGATATTCTTTCCCCTCAGATTCTGGGTACAAGAATGGCAGGTTACTTTTCCTATCCCAAAAGAATAAAATGGATTCATGGAACAGGTTGTGTGTTACAAGAGGCATTCACAAGTTGTGGCATGAATATGTTTGCAGTTTCTTCAGTGTAGACATGCAAATCATCACTGCCCTGCAGTTATACTTGGAGCTTGATTTAGTGTCAAAACAGTGCAAGTCCAAATGCCAAAGATCTCTACTATATATTTTTTCTCTTCTCTGCTTCACTTGACCAGTAGGCATATATTAAGCACCAAATTTTACCTTTTGGAAAGCAATTTATGGTTTCAATTTAATCCTGAACTGTGCTAAATTATTCAACCCCTTAAATCTTATCTTCCATCAGGAGTTCATCTTCTCAGAAGCCAGAGAAAATACACAGTTTTGTGTCAGCTCCTATCAAGGTGACCAATATATCTTGTCCCAGATCTATAAGTCACTTCAGAGTCTCTATTGCACTAAAATCAGGGTGACTTTGTTCCTGCATGCCTTCATTGGCCAGGCCCTGGATCCAGCTCATTCCCCTGGAAACTGTAACAATCCTCATCTGCAATGTGAAAACTGAATATGGCTCAGATTCAAGATGTGGATAATTAATAAGATAATTATAAGAAAAAGTCAAAGTCATGAGGAATTCTCTCTGAGCTCCTATCAGAGCTCAGATTTCCATATATCAATGGTTAGGACCCATTTCTTCCTCCTCACCTGCTCACTTGAGGGGTTTTTTTTGCCTTTCTCCTAATTTATTCTCTAGATTTCTTAGCAAATACAATAAAACACGAAGGAGACTTATGGTACAAGGCAACAAAATTTTAGGACCAACAGGACTTCTCCCAATATTTTGTTTAAAATTTCTGAAAATATATGTACAGATTGGATGCTTTCTCTTGCCACAAAAAATGACAGGCGTTGGAGGACTCCTTGTAGTAACAGAAATGCCAGCATTAAGTTTCATGAGGAGGAAAGGCTAAAATGTGACACATTTGGTGATGCAATCAAGATGAAAAGTATTCTCTATCACTCTAGTTTACTGATAAAGAGACTAAAAAAGGGACCTAAGAAAGCTGGGGATAAAACAAGACACAGGAGCTTTCTTGAACTGATTTATTTTTATATATTTTTGCTTCAGTCAATTCAATTTGTTTCAGAAAAGGGTTTAAATTTTTTCTAGCCTTTAGCTTTTAAAGCTGTGAATACATCAGATCTGGAAAAGACCTTTTAGGTCATGATATCCAGTCAACTCTATTTCAGGCAAACTTATCATATGCATGAATTCACAAAGTTAAAGACCCATTTCAAATCTAGCCTGGTTGTAGCTTCTTTCTTATTCCTTCTGAGAAGCTATGCTGGATCTCCATTCTCTTCATCATCAAAATTCTTTTTTTTTCTTTGTAATTTCCATCCAATATGCATGCCCCTGCACAATCTTCCTTAAATTCACATTATTAGGATTTTCACATTTCATCCAAAGAGTTAAAGTTGAACTGACAACCAATGATTTTTTGTGATGCTTCTACAGAATAAAAGGCAGCTGAAAGTTTTGATCCAGAAATCTTTAAACCTTTGGATCAAAATCCTTTGAGTGAGTTTATGTAGGGCAGATATGTGCAGAGGGAGTTAGAAGCTCACATTTCAAAGATTCTGGAATCAATCGAGTAACCAAGATGATAAAATTTAATCACTGTCTTTCCAAGCAAACAACAAGAAATGCTCTAGGGAACTCTGAGCATAAATGATTTCCAGCTGCATCACAGACTGGACATCAGCATTAGAGAAGATTGATACAGTTTTTTACTTTTTCAGAAAGCAAAAGAAGTCTGAATGGGAATCATTTTCATACATTTCATCCAGACAAAAATCATGGGATATGCAGGACCTGCAATCTGTAGTTCAAGTACAGACAAACAGTGGTGACAGCAAATTGGATGGACATGACTATGGCATGATTGTGATTATTTTTAAAATAATATTGCAAAATAAAAAAAAAAAAAGAGTGCAGATATTCTGTTATCACTCTGTCAACCAGATTTAAAAAAATTAAGCTCTTTTTTCAGGGTACTTCTTGGTGGCATCAGTCAATATTCATTTGATCTGGAAGATAAAGAGAAGGAAAACAAAACAAGACAGGGAGGAAGGGAGGAATTTAGAGCAGAATTTAAGCATTAGCCTTGGAAATGTTTTCTTGCCTTTCAGATACTAGCACATGCTTTCTAAAATAACTTAATTTAAGGTAATTTCTATATCAGACCAGGATCCTTTGTTGGCATAAGCTATTTACACAAGCTGAAATGTCATTATGAGTCAAGGACTATATAGCCTCACATAAACTATACAATAAACTACTATGTTTTTCTTTTTTTCTACAAATCAAATGTGTGCCTTGCAGTTTTGCAATGTAAGCTTCAGATAGTTGTTTCAAATATGGATTTTTTGGAACTTTTCCATGCCAATGAATCATTGGGTGTTCTTTTCTTTCTTTGTGTAATATCTTTTCCTTGAACATGGAAACACCAAAAATTGTGATTGTCCATTTCCACATTTTTCCCAGTATAAGCTTTCATTTAGCATGCAAGGGTCTCATAGGGGTTAAAAATAAAAGTATTCCATTTCTGAGTATGCAAACAAAACTTGAAAAGTTAAAGGAGATTCATTCTTACTCACTAGACAAAAGAAAAATAATTTCACAGTTTGTAGACAGTGGATTTAAGCAAAAAAAAGAATATTATAGGGGATGCCAGAACAAATTTATTACCAAGTATTGATATAGGAATCAAATTTTCTTCTTCCCAGATATATAAACACCTAGGACTCAAGGAAAGACCCAGAATAAAAGCAAGCTTTAAAACAATCCAAAACACCCATTTTTTTTCTTAACAAAAGATTTTGCAAGCACACAGGACAGAGAAATACCCTCTCTTCTGAAAAGTGAGTTAGACTTTGACACTGCTAACACAGAGTCTAGAGAGCAGAGCAGGGAAGGGAGTTCAGGCTTTGCCTGCACAGTTCATGGGAAAAGAAAAGCGAAAAAAAGAGAAGTGAAAGAAAAAAGCCTACATTTACTTTTCGTTAGTGTGACACTCGAGAAAGACAGATAAAAACATAACACTAGCATTCACTAACCAAATAAATTTTTTATTTTCTCCCTAAGGAAGGAAGTCCAGCAACTGAGATAAGACAAGGGTTTTCTCCCCTACTTCCACTCCCCAGGATCTTATAAGATTCAAAAAACAATGCAAAAAAAAAAAAAAAATCAACAAGTATCTTTTTCTTTTCATTCCTCACCACAAAGACTGCACAGTTTGATGGCATCTTCTGCTGTGCCTAAAATATTGTTTTGAGCACCTGGGACAAGAGGCCCTTAATGCCTCAGGGCCTGGTAGCTGACAGGTGAGACAAGCACCATCATGCTCCAAGCACCTGTACCTTCATCTTCTCCACCATTCCCAACTTTCTGCCTTTCCCTCTGGCATGGTTTTTATGCACCCATCCCAAGGAAGCAGAGGTGTGTCCACTACTTTCAATTCCTTCCATTTGAGGCAAACTGAAAGAGCTCAGCAGAAGGTGGAGAAAGAGAATTTACTGCAGTAAGTGAATGGCAGATGAAAACAAAGCATCAGTTCCCCACAGCAAGCCTGTGTAGAAACCCATCCCTGCAGGACCCCATCCCAAGCTCAGATTCTAATCAAAAGGTTTTGATTAATTTTAACAAGTTTTAGGATCAAAGAACAGAGGCTTAGGGATAAAATTTCATCCAAAAAAAAAGCCTTAAACCAGGAATGAAGGATGTGTGTAGAAAATACAATAAATTACCAGCTTCCTCTCTCCTCATCAGAAACAACTGTATGGCAATACAGAAATGAGGAAAAAGTCTTGTCTCCTGACAAGAGTCTCTCTCTCCCCTCAGTCCACAGAAAGCAAAAAACTTAAGAAACAGTTTAAAAATAACTTCTGAAACTGGAAGAGAATCTGACTGATGCTGGGGTCCTACTCACAGAATATGCTGAGTTGGAAGGTACCCACCAGGACCTAGTCCAGCTCCTGGCCCTGCACAGGACACCCTGAGAATGACCCCATGTGCCCAAGAGCACTGTCCAAACACTTCTTGGAGTCTGTCAGGTGCTGTGACCACTTCCCTGAGGAGCCTCTTGCAATGCCCACCCAGCCTCTGGGTGAAGAACTTTTTACAAATATTCAACTTACATCTCCCCCTGATGCAACTTCAGGCCATTGCCTTGGGTCCTGTCCCTGTCCCAGAGCAGAGATCAGTGCCTGTCCCTCCTGAGGGAGCTGTGACTGCAGTGAGACTCCCCTCAGTCTCCTCCAGGCTGAACAGACCCAAGTGCCCTCAGCCGCTCCTCACACGGCCTCCCCTCAAGGCCCCTCACCATCTCTGTGCCCTCCTTTGGACCCTCTCCAATAGTTTCATGTCTTTTTTATATTGTGGCACCCAGAACTGCCCCAGCACTCGAGGTGAGGCTGCCACAGCCCAGAGCAGAGCAGGACAATCCCTCCCTTGCCCTGCTGGCCATGTTGGGCCTGTGCCCCCAGGACAGGGCTGGCCCTCCTGGCTGCCAGGGCATACATCCAGGGTTACCCTGTCCCAGGTGCAGAATCCAGCACATTCCCTTGTTGAACTTCACATGAAGTGAACTGGGAGAAGTCAATTTTGCCCTCTGGATGATTGCCCAGTCCCCTGATTTGTCAAGGTCTCGCTGCAGGGCCTTCCTGCCTTCAAAAGGAGTCAACAACTCCTCTAAGTTTGTATCATCTGCAAACTTGCTCAGTGTCCCTTCCAGTCCTGCATCCAAGTCATTTATGAAGGTGCTGAAGAGCACAGGGCCTAGGACAGAGCCTTGTGGAACCCCACTCATGACAGGTCTCCACCTCATGTCACCCCTTCAAGGTAATCCTTGGTGCCCAGCCCATGAGCCAGTGTTCACCCATTGCAGGGTGTGTTTATCCAGCTGTTTAGCTCTGAATAGAACATGAATTATCTACCCAAAAATACTTATGATTGAAGCTTATTCTTGGTAATCAACTTTGCAGTTAAACACATCTTTTCTTTTTTTTTTTTCAAATCAGATTTTCTGTAACAAACTTTAACATTTCTGCCTGGAGGAGAAATCACACCAGGTTTCACATCAGATCAAGACAACAACATTGCCTGTGTCATGCATTGTTACAGATCTCACCAGAATCACAGTGAGGCCCTTCTCCCTTCACCATGCAGCAGACACTGAATTGTGCTGCAGGGAGAGGCCAAGGCACTCTCAGTCAGGAGAGAGATTACTGCATTCCCTCCCAACCCCAAGGGGCAGCTGTCACAGGGGTCAGCCTAGGTCCCACTCTTGGAATAGGGAAACTTTTCAGGGAGATATTGAGGCAGAAAAGTGCAGGCAGTACATCAACTAGGGCAGTGATCTCCATGGCTGAGATGGAAGTGGAGGTTTTTAGCTCTGCTGATCTAGTTAAACAAATGGAGTTTGAGTTGTGTTTCTTTTCTTTTGGAACCAATTTAAGTTTAAATGTTCATTTTTCTCATAATGTGCCCTTTTCTTTTTTTCATCTAAATTCTGTTAAATTATACATATGTGGTTCTGCTTCCTCCCTGTTGACTCATCAGTTGTATACAAGCAAGCTAAAATAACCTCCACAATACAAAGCACTGTCAAATGCATATAAGAAGCAAACAGCAGGGAGGAAAAGAGACTTATTTTTCTTCTAATTTCTTTTTGGCTACAGTAATACTGGGTGCTGCTTCTCTTGTGCCTATAGAGCTTCAGAAAAGGACAGAGTAAATTGCTGGTCCTCCTTCAGGGTTGGCTAAATCCTCAGACAGAACGACCTGAAAGCTGACCTTGACCTGGATGAGATCTGGACATTAAGCTTATGACAGGACATGCCATATTACTTGGACATTTTTTTAATTTGAAAGAGATTTTGAGTGTAAATCAGAGATTTGTAATGCCACAGTCTTAACTCTTCTGTTGGTGTATTGTTTAGTTGCTGGGGTCAAAATACTGATTTGAATAGAAAGAAAATATTATCTGTTTATGCACTGGTTTCATTATAAAAGAATAAGACCAGTATCTGAGGCTCTTTTTTATCATTGAGCATTAAGAGGTGAAGATAACTGACAGCACAGGAGATGAAAATCCTTTACCACAAAATTACCAGAGCAAAAGGTATCAACTGTACAACCATCCCACCCATTTTTATGCTAGAATAACACTTGCAGCACTGAGAAGGCAGGTCAATCACCAGATTCAATCCAACTTCTACCCCATTTTTTCTTAGGATTTTTCAAGAAGGGAGCCATGAATCCAAGTGTCTTAATGCTCTTGCACAGCTCTAACCACATGTCCCCTAAGATATGACTTGTGTGGGAATGCTGAGTCATTTTACTTTGGCACACAACTAAATAGTCATTAAATCATGCTGGTTTCAGGTAGAATTAAATCTGGATTAAAAATCAGCTAGAGGGAACTGCTCATCATGCCTTGAACTGGCACTGTCTCCAGATACAGCACTATTAAAAGAAAGAAAATCCAACTCTGGTGAATTTAAACCAAGTAGCACTTTGCTTGTTTCATTACATCAGCCCCACCAAGCACAGCAAGGTACAGAAATGCAGTAATATATTTTTCTCTCCACATATTTTACTGCTGTATCACCTATTCAAAAAGACACACAGAGAAAACATTTCTTTAGATAGCAACCATCTGTTGGATGAAATCACACCTTGACCACAGAATGACCATTGTTCCATCAAACAGGAGCAAAAATATCCCAGCTGCCTTTTGCTCCGGGCAGACACAGAAGCAGCCAGACCAGGATACCCTTTGGAAGATCACATACGAAATGAAACCTGACCTTTTCTTAGCATGGAAATCCAAACTAACTTAGATCATCTGATCTGAATGGATCACAATATAGATGTAAAAAACTCCAAAGTGCGGGACCAGGTTACTTATAGTTATTCACTAGGCCACTTTCCTAGCACTTAAAAAAGGACTCAGTCACTGGGTGTTATTCTGATTTTGGTACTACATCCACTTTAGAGGCAGGAATAAATTCTCCCCTTTAACTCCATCCTGTATATCCCTTCAATAAAGCCTTCAAGAAAATATTAATGGGCCGTGAAGAGAAGTGAGAGAATAAATATTTTGAGTAGGGTGCTACTGAAATAATATCATTTCCTTCTTTCTAGTGACATTCCTTAGCAGGAGGGAGAGCACAGCTTGGCCAAACCAGCCAGCTTGCTTGGGGACCTGGCCCACAGCATATGAGTCACTGAGGAGGAGGATATCCCACCCCTGTGTGCTACTGCAGCAACCTCCAGCTTCATTCTTCCAGCTGCCTTTACCAGAGAAGAAGGAAGTTAAGAAGGGAGAACATGAATAAAAGGCACATAGCAAAAGACAGAGAAATCCTGAAACTTTAAGGGGAGCATGAACAATTTCTGCTCAATCTAGGATTTAAATGTACTTTTTAGGACTGATTTTTGCTGCTCTAAAAGTGAACATGATCATCCCATGCTGATGGTAGGACAGATTCCACATCCTGGCACATCCACATGAGCAACAGAGAAGAGAGGAACAATGCTCTGCTCCCAAGTCTTGCAAAAAAGTACCTAACTGGTGAAGTTAATATGAACACAAAACCCATCCTTGCTGGCTGCCCTCACAGCAAATTATCTTGACAACTCCACAGGTGATGCTTCTTCCCTACAGCCACATTCGGGCTTTCGAGGCATGAAGTGATACTGAAAGGTTATGAAAAGTTCCTACTGAGAAAAATCCACCAGGGAGGCAATTGCAACTACTCGGTAAGATCCTTCCAGATACAGGCAGGTAACTTCCCTTAAAACAAATACTGCACTAAAGCTCTTGCACAGATAAAGTTCTGGGCAACATAAAAGGAAAGAAAAATAAAACTCTTCTGTGGAAAAGCACAACAGACAGATATGTATGTATATATACGTGTGTATGTGTATATATATATATATAAAATAGGTGAAGTACTCTTGCTATTCTTTTGCCCCAGATTTTCTTCTATATATTGTCTGTTCCTGGAGCTGAGCAGGGATGGCCACTTCTGAACATGTAGAGACCAGTAGCTGCCTTGGTGAGATCAAGAGCCCTCATCCCCAACTGGCCAATATGGTGTAACTCCAACTCCAGTGAAATAATACCACTTTGGATCACTTGAGACATTACCCACAAATTAGTTCTTAATAGACTAGCAGTATTCTATTAAATCAATTATTCATAAGTAACACCAAGCAAGAACTGAGTGAAAAAAAAAATAAATTAGGCATTGTCAGGAAAAATGCAAAAGAGCAAGAAAAACACTCCAATTCCCATTGCTGTTGGGAGGCACAGAAGCAGATAACTCTGTGTATGGTGGGGACTAATACAACATTATAACCCACACCAAATACTTCAGCTTAAATTTTTAGACTATTAATTCTTACTAGTCCAAACAAGAGAGTGAAAATTACTTTCAGTTGATAACATCTTACTGCAATTGAGGCCAAGTCTGTGCCCTTCAGACTACAACAACCTGAAGAAATTGCTAAGGGAGTGCCTAGAGGAGACACAGTGCTCTGAAGCCTCTCCTTCACACTCATATGTAAATCAAGTGCAAATTTCCCAATTAGCAGCACTCTAGGAAAAAACTAAGTAACAGTAAATAGTGTACAATAAAAAAAATGAAAAATCTACAGTGCAGTGAATACCAACTCAGATTCTTACAGGTCCTCCAGAATGTCCCCTTATTTTGTTATTGTGATTGCTTTGTTTTTTAAGACATCTGATTGCAAAAGGCAATAATGAAACCACAGCCTATCCATAATGCAGAAAAGCCTGTCTGAATTTGCAGAGAAACTGATGCAGTAATTTTGGTTATAAAAAGGTCATGATTCAAATGCCAATGGCATTACTTCAACACTGTTGAAAATGCACTGCTAACTAAAGTGTACAAGAGATGAGGATGAATACCTACACAGTCGATTTGAGTGACTGCTCATTTGGGGTAGGCTTTTAAAACAACATTGCTGCTAGCAGCAATACTGCAAGCCTAATTTTCTTGACAAGTCAGGATTCAGCTTTCTAAACTTGAGAAATGCTGCATTAACTGATGAAGACTGTAATTCCATCTGGGGGAACACAATAAATTTGAGCTTTGTTCTTGTGGTCTAGCATGTCACCAGAAACCTTTGCTGGAGTTACAGAAGTACTACATGCAGACAAGAGTGCATTACCTCATCAATAAAATGTTTCAGGAGCTGTTACAGAAGCAGCAGCAGAAAAACAAAGAGCAATATGAACTCAGGAGAAGCTATTTGTTCTATCTTATGAGTTAATTTGTAATGCCAAAATATACCATCAACTAAAATAACAGTTTGTTTATAACTTCATTTTAAGCTCATAAGAAAAAAAAATTCTTTGCAGCACTATAAACTGTGACATTCCATTTCTATAGAGTGGTTCATATTGCAGATTTTGAAATGCATTATAAAACAGGGAGAAAGCCAGCATTTTGTAGATAGAAACCAAAAGATACATCTTCCTCAGATAGAATTTTTTCCCACAGAGCTCTGGATCTCAGCTTTGATCAGAGCAGCTAATATTTTCAACAGATGCGGAGGATTGGATTTTCTTCTTTTAAAACAAATAAAATGCATTTGCTATCATATCTCATCTGAATGACTTCATCTTAAATTTAGAGCAGTATTTTAATCTTCTAATCTGTACAAGACCTTGCTCTGAGATCATGTTCACTTTAGTGTGTCCACCGTCACTGGCTTGAAATTCAGATGAGAAGGGAAAGCACTAACAATTGTTTACTGAGAAATATTGCTTTGGAGAAGGGAAGGGACTTATTCAACACTTGTGCACATCATCTGTCTCACTAACATTCCAGTCTTCAAAAAGCCTCCTGAAAATTAACTTATTTTTGAATTTATCACACCTAATTGTACAGCTCACCAAGCTCATCCTTCCCCTTAATTTCACCTGACAGGGAGACACTCTAAAGAGCATGAGGCCAGAGCCTACACAGAAGGAACCAGACTAAGTAGAAACTTGCAGAAAAAGTAGGTTGCCCAAAAGTAAGAATTTAATTTCAGGTGCCCTGAACCTTTCCCTGCAATTCCCGCTTTTAGGAATTTCCTCTGTTGCACTGAAGACCAAGTGACAAGTCTGGTGCTGCTCCCCCCAGATGGAATATTCCCCCCAAGACACCTACACACCCCTGTATCTTCTCATGATTTTTAAGAGCTGCCTGACACTGAAGTAAATGCAAATACACTTGACACCTCTGGTTCAGCTCCATATGTGATGTCCTACATTCAGGGAGCTCAAAGCGAAATTATGTTGCCTCCCTTCACCAGCAAGGTTCAGAAAGGCAAAACATAACTCTTCCAAGGCTGCAATAAAAGAGGAGGAATCAGATGGCAACAAAAATTAAGGCCATTGCTAAATTCAAAGCCCCTCTCTCTTCTCATTTTACTGCTTATAGGTAAATATATCATCCAGGTATCTTGTCACATTTTAAGTTTGATTATCTTGCACTGCTCCTTTGGCACTCTGTCAAGAGACACACATATGTAGTTGTCATTATTCCAAGCAGGTTTTAACATTTGCATTTGCAGAGTTTTCTGAAGGTTATCAGAAAAGAACAAAGTTCAGATGCAGAATAAACTGAAATGTTTTCTATTCAAGAAAACATTTTTAAAAATCAGAACAGGGATTTGATTCATATGTGGAAAAAATTTGGTGGCTTGTAAGATGAAGCAATGGGATGTATAATGTTAAAAATCTTTGGTTGAACCAGGTTTCATCTAATACCATAACCCTAACATCAACATTGACTCTACTGGTATTTTATCCCTGAGCTTCAGTAACTGTGGTAAATACTGTAGTTTCCCATGCCACTGATTAAGCCTTGCAGTAAAATACTGCAAATAACTTATATTATAACAAAGATCAAGGTGGAGAATTCACAGGATCTGAACTCTATTTACTCAATGACATACAGTCATTGCAATATCATGCAACTCGTACTAAATAAGAAACAATATGTACCCACATTAAAACACAAAATATCTGCACAGTTACTGGTTTCCTTTGACACTATACAATGCAAAAAAATTATGTCATTTAGACACAAATAAGCCTTGCATCAGGAAATCCATTAACATAATAACAAATCCCAAAGAAAGTTTAGATTCCTTTGTTCATCTACAGCTGAGGAAGAACTAAAACTCCCCATACCTGTTAAGTAGTTTATATTTTCTAGATATGGCTTTCAGGTGATGAAAGTCCCATAGCTTCCCTTAGGAATCTAATCCACAGGCTACCAGACCTCTGGGACAAAGTCCTGGCTGTAGTAAATTAGTCTAGCTCCATTGGCTTCAGGCTAACTAGGTTGATTTTTCACCAGCTGATGTATTTTTACAGCAGTAGAGAGCAGAGCAAAATTAAATGTCATTTTTATAATTGCCCCCCTCATTTAACTCAATCTCTCTTAGAAGACTCCAGCACTGCAGACTTCTATGTTTTAAATGCTTAAACAGGAGGTGAAAATGCTACCCAAGAAATAAGGGTCCTTTAAAACTCCAAAGGCATTTCCCCATGTTTCCATGGAAATGGGGCTTGACTCTTTAACCAAGATGACATTAATGATCATATGCCTGAAGTCACACAAAAGAGAGAAAGAGGACAGAAATTGCCAGCTTCCCCAGAGTGTGTTGATCTGGGGCACAACCTCCCCAGGTAGGGATAGCACTTGATATCCTTTCTGCAATGCAAAACTACTGCAGAAGCAGCTCTCACAGTGTTAGAACAGAGAAGGCTTGGTGCTTTATTTTTAATTTGGCTCAGTAACCATGTTTTCTAACTATAGAAGTAAAACAAATAAATCAATGCCATCATCATCTGAGGGAGGAAGAGGAGGAGGAGGAGAAAGAAAGGGCAGCTTTAATAAAAGTAACACTAAATGTGTTGCTGTGCTCCAGCCCCCTTGCAATGTGTCTGTAGCTGTTTTATCTCACCCTGCCACCCATGGCTGTATGATGAAGACTGGAAAGGATCACTCTAGATTGCTGTGTTGGAGGCTATCACCATCACAGCATGAGCTGACAGCAAACACCAAAGCTTTCCTGAGCAAAGAGTGCGTGCCATGAACAGCAGACCCTGTTGGTGTGAGATGTTGGTCTAATGGTAGTGGAAAGGAAGCAGAGGTGTGACATGACTCATCCAGGTTCCACCTTTTCCATGGCCATGGTTTCCTCAAGATATTCATTGCATCCCTCACCAGTAGATAGCACTGACTCTGCGCTGTGCTGAGACTTTCAGCCTGGCAGGTCTGAACCACAGGTGACTTCAGCCATATCTGTTTCTTCATTCTTTTGTGCCAAAGTGTCCTGGTTCTCCATTTGTCCTCACTGCAATACCATCATTTTTTTCAGTGAGCAGAGCTGGAGCCTTGAAAAGGATTCAGTGAAGAATGTGCCAGATCAGTTTGCACAGCGCCCACCCAAAGGCCAAAGAGACATCACACACTACACAGGGGCTCAAGTGTCAAGGAAAATCCCCATACTCTGACCAGAGACACTCCAGTCCACCTTGAGATGCATACATAGAGCAAATAAAGGACAGATCACATACAGACAAGTACATTTGGCAGAGGAAATATCAGCTAAATTATTTTTTTTGGGACATCAAAAAAGGATACCAAAACCCAGTATTTTCTGACTACTTCTATGTAACTGCCTCTACTTTGGATTCTGCTGTTCAATGCTACTCAGAACATGAATCTCCTGAAGTGTCACCAGGACCAACCCATTAGGAGCTGCTGCTGAACTTTGATTTTTAAGACAGAATTAATAATAATAAAGAAAAATTAACTTTGGATCTGTAAGAAGGCTTGCCAAACAGAAGTCACATTGTGGAAATGAAAATCAGGCCTGATTTATTAATATACTCTTCTAGGCATGCAAAGCCTTAGAGAGACTGCATACAGGAAAAAATATCTATTTTCTTCTTCATCCCAAATTTAGATCCATAAAAGAAAGGGGCTCTTAGATAGTCTGGAAAGCAGAGCAGCCTGTGATCCTTTGCACCATGACAACCACAACACCAGATGCTGAAGTCTGGGGCAACAGATCTGTGTGGAATATTTTTTCCCCATGTATTCTGTACAAGGTGCATGCCCTACCTTACACTAGCTCAGAGCACCAGAAGGTGGAAGGAATGACAAAGGCAATGCTTTTGTGCAGATAAAAATAAAAGATTAGCAAACATTCAAGATATTTTAGGTTTGTTTAAGCATTAAATTCTCGGTAGATTTAAATGTGAATCAAAACCAGAGAAAATATATGAAAATATATGAAAAAAAAAAACACCACAAAAAAGACCAGAATTTCCCAAATGGTGTAGTGATGCTACACATTATTCTGGAAACAATTATCATTTTTCAAAGCCACATATTTACAGTACATGAATCTCTCATATTAAGAGATAGAATTCAAAGAACAACTTTCAGAGTTATATACATTATATATGTATACAGTATTACCTGAAACAGAGGTTCTAGTGAAAAACTGAAATTTGGGTGACTCATATTACAGCTTTGGTGTTTCCCTCCATATTTCAAATATGATCAAGTCAAAAACCTCCAAAGAGGTCTAGTCACCCTTCTGATTGTGGATTGACCACCATGCAAGTGGGCCAGCCTAAGTCCAGTAATAATGACAGTAAATTAATTATATGGCATTGAATTAAGACTCTCAAGGAACCTTGATGAACTGGAGTGCCTAATGCAGATGAAAAGAACAGTCAGTTGCTTTGTTTTGGTTTAGGTTTTACTATTCAAATACAGCAGTGCTTTGCCAGCTCGGACTCCAAAACTCAGCTTTACGAAAAGACCAGGACTAGAAATAACTCTGTGTTTTGGGTAAACTCAGCGAACGTACAAAATGTAAACACTAAACACAATCTGTGATATTGACTACAGCAAATGTATGAATCATTGTGATGCAGCTACATGTCAATATACTTTATACTGGGATTGCCTTTGAAGCTAATATACTGGTAAATCAATTCAAATGTAACCAGCTGAGTATAAAAACAATCAACTTATTTGGCTTTTGCCACAACAAGTATTCCTGCATTCTCTGAAATTCATTGATTTTTCTAATGGTACCACCAAGGTAGAGAAACAATAGTTTGGCTATTAGAAATTCAAAAGGAAACAAGATGACACTGGTATCTCGTTCAGCTTCCTACAAAAACTTGAGAGCACTGAAGGAAATCTGAGCCGGGCTTTCAGACTCTTACCTGAAGCCAGCAGCCCCACACATTCATTTCTACATCTATTGCTGTTTATTGGTAACAGAATGCTGTGCTAATCTACCAACTAAAAGAAAGTTGATGGGTGGTATTTGCATCTTCTCAAAGCACTACTTAAAGGGAAGAAAAAAGAGAAATTTCACAGAAACAGACAAGACTATGAAAAGAGATGGCGTGTGGGTGTAAAAACAACTTTACCTTCCCTATTCTTTACTTTTTCTCTCCCCTGTGGTTCTCTAAACATTATATTTACAAGAGGCTTGCTGCTTTTTTCTGGTACAGGATATCTCCAAAATGAATTGTAAAATCACATATAGGTAACAAAAAAAAAATTACCACAGCAATTTATTTTTTAAAGCCAGGTAAAAGGAGGAAAAAACTTGGACGGGCATTGGAAATGGGAATGAGGAGAATAATGGAGATGATGCAATCAGAAAAGCTTGGTAAGGCTGTTGGTCAAGAGCACACATCCTCAGTGTTTTTGCATTCCCATGGTTCATGAATGTGGTCAGGACAGCATCCAGGATCAGACAGAACCACTGCAAAGATTGTTCATGAAACACTTATGCTGTCATGAAGATGAGCAAAAAACAAAACAAAACCATGAGGGCATCCATAATTCCTCCCTCATTGCACAGCCTGAATAATGTCATGAGGAGCAACAAGAAGAAAATAAAATATTGACTAACTTCTCTTAAAACAACAGTGCGCATCCAAGCATAGAGGGATGCAGGAATTCTGTGGGAAAAGCAGCGTGCAACTGTGTAATTAAAGACTGAGTCACAAGGCAAATGTGCAAGAGGGTGGGAAAATCCACATCTTGGTATTTCCTAACTTCTGCATGTTTGATTTTGCAGTCACACGAGCACTCTTTTTCCGTATGTCACGAACACATGTCCAGCACGTAAACAAACACTCCAGGCTGTAATTCAGCATTGTTCTCCCCAAACTGAAGGGCTGCACTGTACTTAACCACTTCCTTGAAGCCACAGCCACCACCTGGTGCCCCCACATCACAGCAAGGATGGGACTCACCTTGCAGATCTGCAGCTGGGGAGGGTGCCCAAACCCACCCAGTGTTATCCTCATTCTATACAAATATCCTGAAATGGAATTCAGGTCCAGTTCTACAAGTGAAGGATTGACAAGACAGGACATAAACTCATCAGAACTGTAGATGGACCAAAAATATCCTTTGAAAGAAAAATGCAGCTAACACTAACACCAGCAACACTCATGAGCAACTTGTGGCAGCTCAGAAGGGAATCCAGAGGAGAAGTCCACCACTAAGGGAATAGATTTCAACAGCAAGCTGCCAAGCATTGTTGCAGCATCAGTTCAAGGGTAGAGGAAGAATAAAGGAAAAATTTGAACAGTACCTCTTTTAAAAGGACCTTAACAGGCTCTTTTAAAAGAACTTAAACTAGCTGCATCAACTAACTCTGTTAACAAGACACAATCCCTCCACTGCAGGAAAGTTCCCTGCCTTCTCCTCATAACTCCTGCCTGCCAATGAAACATGTGACAATGAATAATTGGACTCCAATAATCTAGTTTTTTCCATTTGAAGCATTACATGTGTAGTTCAGAAGCTGCTGAGATGTGCTGTTTCCTTCTCTTGCAGAGATAAGCTTTTGAGTTAAATTATTCCGCCTCAAAGCCAACAACTCAAATTTCAGGGGCTGACTCTACTTTATTCACTTCCAGAAGAAAGAGGAGAAAGGTCATATTTTACATTTGGATTACATGTATAAAAAATTCCAATTCTTCCAGTAATTTGATATCAAGCCTTATTTAATAGCAAGTGAACAGTGATCTTACTACATAGCAAGTTTCATTGTTTTCACTTCCTCTGTCTATGAACCAACTTCAGGCAAGAGAAGTAGGGGAGGATAGAAAAGAAATAGCAATGAATGGAACACCATCTTTAGGAATAGCTGTATTTCTGTTCCCACTCCCAGCTTCTCATCTCTTTGACCAGTCTTCCTCAGGTAACATGTCTGATCCCCATTGTCTGACCCCCTCTCCTGTTGCAAAAGCTAATCAAGCCTCCACAGAATAACAGTAAATACAACGAGCAACAGATTAAGAAATTATAAAATACTTTCAGCAAGACTGTCTCCATGCTGAAAGACAATTTTGTCTGAGATCACCTTAAGGAATATAAAGCTCCTTTGCCACAGAAGCTATCAATTCATGTTGGGACTTCAGTTCCAATGCTGCAGTTTGGCTAGGTCTCCCTAGGAACAGGCCTCTGTTGCTGGTCCAGTTGCTTCAGAGCAAACATAAATGAGCAGTGATAGTGGATCCGATTCTCTAGGACAGCTCTGTTACAGCTGGAAAAATCCCAGCACAACTAGAAAATTCCCATCCAAGTTCCATTCACTAGCTAATGTATGTCCTCACTGCTGAGATTTCCATTCCCTCAGCATTTATTCAACCTGCTGTATTTAAGTGCTTTTGGGCAGTGTCCTCAGTTCTATTTATTTATCCAGCCACTGCCTGGCACTAACAGTTCATGCTAAGAGTTGGACTCAACATACAAGTGACCCTGCAGTCACTGCTACAAAATCCCTTCCAGCAGTACAGAATCTGTTATCAGTTGGTTTTGGTGAGGAAAGTCTGGTTCTACCAAAGCAGAGCACTCATGAACCATTTGGTACATTTTAAAATAAAAGGCACTATTTGAAAAGAGGTGTACACTACTACAGTTTTTAAAAGTGCCTAATGGCTTTAAAATATATAAGATCTGTTGGGGTCCTAAATGGTTCCCTTGGTCCATTTCAGACAAAAGTTAATTCCATACA
This sequence comes from Agelaius phoeniceus, assembly GCF_051311805.1. NCBI lineage: Eukaryota > Metazoa > Chordata > Aves > Passeriformes > Icteridae > Agelaius > Agelaius phoeniceus. The sequence continues at coordinate 13,204,132 of NC_135269.1, forward strand.
GGTTTGGCCAGAGAAGGATATTCTCATTGGAGAGGTCTGGGGTAAAAAGCAAGTCTTGATTTTCCACTTGAGGCTCTAATGATTTTTTAAACACACAAAACCAAATACAGATATCACATAAAAGGTACAAAGAGTCTTTTCCTCCCCAAAAATAGGTTTCTCATTTTTAATAGAGACACATATGGAAAATACAATCTTGCAAGGACCTTCAAACTACAATTAAATGCTTTATTGACAATAGAGCCTTTCTAGCATGAGATGCATTCTTCCCTGTCAAGAAGGCATTATAAAACATAAGTTAGTTTCCTCATAGACCTATTGACCATTACTCCCTCCAAAACCAGGAACAACTTGAATATTATTCTTACTTTTATTACTTTACTCTGTGTTGCCCACAACAGATTAGATTCTTAAGTTTACTTCCTGCACCAGTTGAAACCATTATCTTCTTCCCTTTCAAATCCCCTCCAAAGGCCTACTTCTTCTCCATTGCTTATGAAAAAAATGAGGTAGGTAAGCATAGCTTTTGTTCTCTTTCCCTAATTTACAAGAGTCAAAACAGGGAAAAGAGGGAGCTGAAGTAGTGTTTGAAGAAGCAGAACTGAGCACTTTAACAAAAATAAATCAAACAATACAGTTGCTGGCAGTCATTGCTAACAAACCACAGTGATTGCACCACCTATCATTCTCCTCCAGACCTTTCAAATTCAAAACAGTGATTGCACTTTCCACTTTTGCTGGCATAGACTTGGCAATAAATTGCTTTTGTGGGAAAATACTTTTTAAAAAAACTAACCAAAAAGATTGGAAGCTAGAAGGAATGTTGCTTTTTTAAGTGCAGAACTCTCTGTCAAAGCATCTATTTTCTCTCAGTTTGACGCATTACCTTATGATACATAATGTGCTTGGAGGCAGCTCTATGCACTGGGTACACCTCAGAAGTGTTCTCAAAATGAGCAGCCAGAAGGGCAGGTCCTTGTGTGAACTTACAGACTTTAAACAAAGAAAACAGGGCACCCCATGTAATCAATCTGTCATGTGATTTCCCCAGGTTGTTCATTTCAGGCAAATCAGAATATCCTTGTTACTTGTGCTAATGACTAACAAATCCCACTCATCTGGCACTCCCACTGTGAAGAAAAGCAGTAAAATCCCCCAAACTTTATTTTTCTCTATCTTAGAAGAGAGTGATATGCAACAAGATCTACAGCTTTTTGTTTTTCTAGGCTAAGGTAGCTGACAGGAAAACATCTCTCCAGACAAGTAAAACAACAAGACCTTCATTCTCCAAGCCCTTGCTGCTGGAGCAGAAAGCTGAGAGGTGCCAAACAGATGGACAAGATGCAGGAGAGATGACAAAGGACCCTGGATTCTCCTTTGGCTGATATTTGCACCCACAAAAGTGTCAAACATGTTCTCCTGAGTGGGTGCCACCCACACCATTCCTCAGCTGCTCACAGAAGAGGATGGAGACAGCTCGTGTAGCACCAGCCTCCACTGACCCAATGCTCCTGATTTCATAGTTCATGTTACTCATACTCCTTGAGGTCTGTGTGAGGCAGGAGACACCAAGTGAAGGGGGATGTTCCAAGCCCAACAAGCCCGGTCTGCACAGATGGTGGGAAACCACTTGTTCCAGGGTAGAAAGGTCAGCCTTGGACCTCACAGGGAGTGGAGACAGCAGTTTTCCTCCAACACATCAGTGCCAGAAAATGATGCTTTCCATGGCCAAAGATAATTCTCAAAAGATCAGACCAAGGGTGCAGAAGACCTTATTGAAACCAGCAAAAAATCAGAGACAATATAGTCTGATCCCATGCACCTTAATTTTGGTGCTTTATACACAGCTAAGAATTAATTCCATTCTTCAACATCTTGTTTTTGTGTTTCTTCTTGTAAGGTCTGTTTTGCCCATGTTTTTGGATTTGAGGATTGTTTTTTGAAGGGGTTTGGGGTTTTTGTTTTGATTGGTTGTTTTTTACATTGGCAAAACAAAGCATTTTTCTTTCCTAATTTTTAAAACAGTGAGGTTTTTGAGATCAAAGGTAGACCAAGCTACCTGAAAAAAACCCATTTGACTCAGCATTTTTATTTTCTTCATGGAAGCTGTATACATCTTGTGCTAGGACTGAGGGCACCAGATTGACTTCTACTTTAACCCCAGCTCCAGCCAGAGAAGATGCTCAAAGAGAAAAATATTTTTTAAAGGAAGGAAAAAAAATACTTTTGAACTGGAAACTGTAGCAAAGATGTAAGGTTTTAAAATAAGTCTTTTTTTTCTTTAAACCACATTACTCTTCCTTAATGTCAAAAGCAAACCTCAGAGGACTCATGGAGGGCACTGTGTACACACATACAAGAACTAGAAAGTATTTTTAATTGTTTTTCCTGGAAATTATGCACCAGCTTCTGCACAGACTCGTTTTTTGGCATGGATCTCTAGGATGCCACATGCTGAAGGACAAGTGGATATATACTGAGCTTGCTAAAATCAATGATACTACCTTGCAAAAAATTTCACTACAGTTTTGGCCAAAATAAAAAGCAAGTGCTCAATGTCTCATAAATCAGCTTTTAGCTAGCATAAAACTGCAATGGCACAACAGAGCCACATCAGTGTGCAGAGGACAGCACCATTCTGTGCAGCTCTGCAACTGGGACTAGAGCAACAGGAAAGTGGAAAAAAAAAAAGACAGCAAACCCAGCTTCCATTCCTATTCTTTTGCCCTTGCATATACATCAGAAATCTGACAAATGCAACAATTTCCCTGTCTGGCAGCTTAGCAAAATTGCTTGTTTCAGACTGAGTTATATGATGTTTGAAGGATTTTCTAAGCCTTCAACAGCAGAATTAGAAGCATGTGGGTAACGTGGATTATTTCAAGCAGGGTGAACTATCTCAGCAGTTCCTAACTGGTTTTAGACCATTAAAACATGCAAGAGGACAGCTACATTTTCAGCTTTCAGCACAAATAAAAACAATGAAACATAACAGGAACCATCTGTAATAAAATAGACTCCAGAACAACAGCTCGAGGCAGAAGCAGATTCATGTATTTTGATGTGGAGTCTTGTAGATACATTTTTAGATAACCAGCCCCACAAAGAAATACAGGCTCCCTACATAATATTTTATTAGGAGGAAAGGAATTAGGTTCTTCCAAGTAACATAGCTACTAAGTTGGCTATCAGGGAGGCGCTAGGATAGAGCAGCAAGAGTGGTCTCTGTATCTGCTTAAAATTCACATGCAGTCCTGACACCTCTGTGACAGCAAGTGCCTCCTTGTCTGTACCACCTCTCATGAATGGCTCTCACATGGAGGAACTCAAAGGCAGCAGGATCCAGCAATCCTGCTAGCAGGGGGTTTTCATCAGTCTCAGTATCATGTCAGCAAGATGAGCGGTTCTTCAGACTCAAGCTCCCAGCCTGTACCATGCAAAGGGCATTTTTCAGGTAGCTTAGTCTACCTTTGATGTCAAAGACCTCACTGTCTTGAAAATTCGAAAAGAAAAATGCTTTGTTTTGCTCATGTAAAAAACAACCAATCAAAACAAAAGCCCAAACCCAAAACAAAAACCTCTGTCTAGTGCAGACACTCTAAGACTAAGAGACCAATCTTACTGAGACAGACCAAAGCCAGCAGCTCTTGCTCACAGCAAATTAGTGATGGGCATTAATAGAGAAAGCGTGAGAACATGGCAAGTCTGGAGTTATGTTGCCTTCCACATATCCATCTGACCTTTGGTAAAGCATAGTTTTGGTCTCCTTCCCCTTAAAAGCATCCAATCCTTCCATTCCCTGTTCACCAGTGGACTCCTGGTGTTAATTTATCTGGATTTTAACACAGGTACATTTGTCTCCATGACACTGTGTGGCAATGAAGACCACCACATAATATTGAATTGTAAGCAAACATTATTCCTCTTATTTTAAAGCTGCTTGACAAATTTATTTGTCTCTCACACTAACTTAGCCTCCCCTACCCGCCTTCTGTTTGCTCTCCAAGCCATTCAAGCTGGTAAAACTTTTTCTAGTCAGTCTTTTCCCAGCCATAAACTGTTCCATTTCACTGATCAAATTACTATTACTCTATTTGAGCAATAAGCAGAAATATTCAGGGACTTATCTACAGTGACTACTAAATCTCTCACCAAATGGGTAATAACTAATGCACAGTCCATCCTTGCCTGAGTTAACTGCAGATGTAGTGCAGATGGAGAAAAGTAGCCTTATCAACACAGGATTGCAACCCCCATTTTATAGTCCATTCAGTCACTACAATTGATCTTCCCTCCATTCCACAGTTAATTCTCATTTTAAATAGCTTAGAGACAAGTTTCAGCACCCCATAGTTTATTTCCTCTTTCCAAACAATTTCCAAAGTGCATTTAGCACCAACAGTTCTAGTTCCACATAAATCTCTGATAACACTCTTCCAGACCAAAATCCAGTCCTGTCTAGTCTTTTTTTTAATCAGTTTTTAGACCAAGAATCTTCACCCCACAGAATTCAATTTTGTTTCTTCTAGACCAAGAAGAATGCAGTTCAGAAAAATAAAACAGTAGCAAAAATAAATACAGATATGTTATGTCAATTACATCATCAAGCAAACAAACAGCTTTGGCAGAGGGAGCAGAAGCAGTGTGACTAAATACTGCCACTCCAGCCCTTCTCCAGCCTTGAGCAATCCAAACTCAATGCAAGCAAATCCCAGTCAGGCTTAGGGATTTGTCTGCATATCAATAGTAAATCCAAATCCCTGGAGGATTCACAGTTATCTCAAAGCTCACATGTATGGGAAATAAAGCACTAGCCACTCATCCCTAAAGCTGAAACATACCACAGCTCTTGCTCATGGGGTAGTTATTGATGGTGCTAAGAAAGCAGCTGTAAAAAGGCAGTAGTTTGATTATTCCTGGAGCATTTCTGGAGGTTGAGGTGGGTGGGAATGACATGCCTTCGCCATATAAAAAATAAATATCTTCCTTTCTTACTGATAGAACTCAAGTACTGTATAAAACATGGAGGTAGGAGGCATTGCCCAATTCTTTTACTGTGTATTTTTAGATTAAATAGATTGAAGTATTTTTAGATTAAATGCAATCAAAGTGTGCCTCAATAGCTGCTTCCACCAGACTGCTAAAACACTTTGGCTGTCTTTCAGCTGCCAGATAACTCTGCACAATAACTACTCCACACCACTTCCCCAGTAAGGCCAACATGTCCCAGGTGTCTGCAGAAAACTGCGAATGGCATCACAAATGAGAAGTGAAAGTGCTCAGAGCCTCTACAGCATAAGTCTGGGTTGCTAAGGAGGATAGATACACTGTAGAAATGTAAATCATTTTAGCCTATTAGTGATCTTCTATGAGAAGCACTCACAATGGAGAAAAAAATCTGGGAATTCAGCTGCATGTATTTTTTTATTCCTGCAATTCCCTTCAGTTCACTGGGCTGTGCAGACAATCATTTTCAATACAGTCCAATAGCTCCATTTGTTTTCTCAGACTTCTTCCAATTTCAAGCCCTGTAGACTTCAGCTCTGCATTGTATTAAGAGGAGCACTGTAAATCTCTTCAAATTCACATGCATCTCTAAATTAAAGAGCACTTCTGAAGCCTTTCTTACCCTTTCCCCTTAAAAGCATCAACAGCCCTGACCTAAGAGGAAGAGCACAATTACGGTTGTTTGTTAGTAATTTTGTTCATAGAAAGGACAATGCAGACTGAAATTTGTTTTTCATAGAAAAATACTTGAACAGCAATGCCAAATAGCTAGGAAACAAGGAAGGAGGTGCCTCTTCTATGGATGAAAGGCCAAATTCTTTGCTAGCACATCTTTTTCTAGTGCAAGCAACACAGACATGAAACAAGTAAATTCAGAAATAGGTCCAAATGCATGCCAAATAAATTATAAGAGAACTAAGCCTCATATTGACCAGGACCAAGAAGTGCTGAGCTGTCACTGAAGTCCAGGCCATTTAAATTTGTTTTGTGTTTAGGAACACCAACGCTGACATCAGCAGAAACATTTTCAGAAAGCCATTTCCTTCCCACGTAAGGAATGGCAGAAAAGGATGCAGCCCAGAAAAAAATGCCAGTATAGATCAGTTCATGGGTTTATTGACCTTATAGTGACAGCAGTTTTGTCTTTTCCCATAGGATGTAATCCTAAACTGCTCAAAGTTCCACTGTTTGTGTGGAACTCTTCCTATGCTATACAGGATAGAGACAGGTTTTTACAGGTTCACCAAGAAAGGAAATGATCTCTAATATCAATGACCACTTAAACAGGAACTCAAAAAGGATCCATTTGTTTCTAACCAATATTAGACATCTTTCATGGAAGTCACATCCCAGCACAAAGTCCATTGGGTACAGGGTAATATAAATGAAGACCTGAGGAGAAAGATAAAGGAACTCTTGAATAATACCACTATGCTAAACATTTTGCAAAGCAATTTTCTCACCTAGAACATCCTGCAGAGATGTCCTTATTAGCTAAAGCAGCTAAGAAGGAAGGTCATCTCCTTATTCTGCTTTGAAGAAACAAGATTCACCTGAAAGCATACAGTAGTGTACAGTAAAGTGAACTGTCAAGCAGCCTTTAAATACTGGACTGAGTCAGCCTCCTTGTCTGTCAAGTGAAGGGAAACCTCAAGGGGCTGCAGTTACATGCCTGGATCCAACAGCCTTCCTGAAACAGAGCACTGAATTGCCAAATTGCCAGTGAGACACCAAACCCATCCTTTTGAATAACAAGAGCTTCCACAGCTTCTCATGCCACTCACCTCCCTGTCTTAACTCATTCCAGCTCAGCCCATGGGAGCTGGTTCCCAGCTGCATTTTTGAGAAAGCAGGAGAGATATCACAGTTTCTTAACCATTTTCCCTTTGGGCAGAGATTTTTGCCATCAGGAGCTGCTGAGTGCTTTTTAGTGCTAATTGGTAGTAGCCACACTCATTCCAGCACCACTTGGTGAATACATGATGTGAGATGCAAAATCTGCTGAAAGCAAAATCTCAGACCTTGATGGAGAGTAATAGCTCTACCCCTGCATCACAGTCTTTCCAAAATATCCAGGTGACTGGCTATTTCCTTCCCCATGGAGGGGCATAACTCCCTACCTAAAACTCCTTAAAGGGTTAAATGTACCAATCTCTATACTCTTTCCAAGTCCCCACACCTCTGATGCTTTTTCTAAGGGCTCAATCTTCAGTTTCAATATAATCTTTTCAAACCTAATCTAAAATAGCACTTTCCTGCATGAGCACAGAGCTATGTGAGCTGCTCTCTGTTCCTCACAATTGCCTACATATTCACATTGCCTACCAGGAAAGAGAGAAGTAACAATGTACAGCAATTCAAATGCTTTCTTTAAAACAACATAAAAAATAAAGACCTTCAGGAGTAGAGCTCTTTGCTCCTTGCAGGAGCTCCCCTCTAGCCAAAGGACTCCAGTGATTCCTTCACAATTCACAATGATTAGACCAATATTTTCTATCTTGAAGCTGAGGGAAAACCTTCAGTTAAGGGAATTTCAGTAAATATGGAAACACCTGGTGATTTTCATTCAAGATCTGTGCAGGCAAGGAAAGAGTAGGAGTTAGGCAAAGATTTCTCACCTCAGCACTGCTTTTGATTAATTACAGTGAAATTGCACTCTTTTATCCACTACTGTAAGCAGAATAAGATTATTACAGGAGAGGCTGATCCTTGAGAAAATACAGAAAGTACAGAAGACATGGATGAACCCAGTTACCCACTTGAAATTTCTACTTAGTTTCCACTGTGTTCCTCAGAAGACCCCTCTTCTGTCTTTTTTCCCCCCTTTTCTTTTCCAGCTGCAGTAATGTTCTGTTTAGATATCCTCACTGAAATATCTACAGTGACTTTTATTCCTTAGAGAACTCCACAGCTCCAGAGCACATCTCTCTGTGTGAATTTAGGCCATTTTTGCCAGCACGCATTACTTGACATTTAAAGTGTCACCATGGTACAAAGCTCCTGGCACACCAAAATCTACTTGGAGATTTTTGTCCTCCTTTACAGACTCTACCAAATGTTTTCTCCTGTCCTTTTTTTCTAAACAAGAATTCTCTGCAAATGAAAAAGTACCCCGTTGACAGGCCTGTGAAATACTTTGCCTCTCCAAAGAGCATACAGGTTCAGAAACAGATGGAAATGTAGACATTCTGCCCATCTCAGTGTATCGATACCACCATGTAAAGGGTAGTGGATGCTGAGGGTCTAAGGTCTGCAGGGTTGTTCATCTCCCTTGTTCAGATGCCCCTTGGATGGGCATTTAACATCAGTGCTGAGAGCAGGAGGTAGCAGCTGTGAACTGCATAGAAGCTTCCAGACACACACACGTACCCTTATGAGTGTTTACAGCATTTGGAATGGGCACAAGTACTCATCTGCAGTTTTAAGAGAACATGTCCTAGCTGTGTTTGTCTTAGAGGATTTGGTTGCATTGGGGGTTTTTTGTGGCTATTCAGGTATTAGGAATATTTGATGAAGCAGTCTACTGCACGCAGATTTCCCAGAAATGAAAGAACAAAGATACACTGATGAGCTGTGCTTATCCACCTCCAGGGTGAGATATAAAATGTATGAACTGCTTCAGACCAAAACAAACAGGAATTTAAGAACCTACTGACTAAAATGATAGGACAGAGATGAGAGCTGGCAGAAGTTAAACTCACATCTTAATTATTATTGTCAGCATTTCACAGTACATACTCCAAATTCTGATAGATAACTTACTCAACGAAAATCTCCTGAAAAACCAAGTAAGTCAGGTCAGCTATGCTGGACTGCCCTTATTCTGTGTTCATAGGTAGAGCCACCTCACAGCTGCAAAGTCTAACAAATGTGAGATAACCACCTTTTGAGTGAAATGGTAATTTGACCCCAGACTTACATGCTGCCCTTTGCTATGCCAAGACTCTCATTCAGTTCCCCTGCAGTGACCAGGCAGCTTTCCTGTTCCCTGATTTCTGGCACCTTGCTGCTCCAGTTTGGAGGCAAATCCCACACTGGTACTTTGTCAATTGTCACCAACAGCTGTTGACTTTTCAGGACATATCCCATGTCCTCATCAGTACCAGTGTTATTTCACAATTTATTCCCTGCAGTAACCCAAGACGAGCATCATCCGGTCTGGGTGTTCTAACCTCACATCCCATTGTTGCTTTATATAAAATAGGCACTTGCAGATCAGAAATCCAAAGCAGTATGGAGTAATGTTTTGTTCCTGATGTAAAAATTTGCTTGCAACAAATACTTCCATATGAGGTTAACTTGATTTTAAATTTAATCTCATTGTCAAACAGAGATTGTCTCGAGGTCACCACAAACACACAAATGGGAGTTTGCCACTTTGAATCTGACCATAACCTACTACTGCGTGGAAATTCTGAAACAAACTAATTTTCATAGATTAAAGATTCACATCAGTCTTCCAGCCTCTTCATTTCTGATCACTACAAACAGTGGCACAAATTTACATTCTATGGTGACCAAATACTGAGTCAGGAGTCTCCAGTGTAGAGCAATTGCTGCTCTCACATTCAAGGAGCTGTGGCACATTCAACAGCCAATTATTGACCAGGTGGGGGAAAATGCCTTTGAATTGCCTATATAGTTGTTGCAGTTAATAACTTGACCTGTGGTTTTAGCTTTCATCAGAGGAGACTAAACTTGTTAAAACTATTCAGCCTAAAAACAGTTTATGAAATTTTGGCCAGATTTAACAGATATTCATATTACAGATGAGGAAACAAGCAAGTGTATGTTTTATCTGCCATTTCCAAAATAAGGGGAATGAACATGTGACTCATGTGAACATATTACTGACATTTTCAAAGTTAATTTGAGGCAAACAGTTGAAAGAATAAACAAATTTGAAAGGGACATTTTCAAAAATGACCATGCACCTACACTTAGCAGATTAGATTATTGATCTCAGCATGGGCATCCAACATAATCCCTTTTTTCCTAATTAAAAAATAAAGGGAATACACCATGTTTTAAATTGTATATACATTCAGAAATTACATTATTTTTCCAATAATAAAGTTATTAAATGTAGGAAAGCCTTTCTTTCCCTAAAGGATAATACCCCCAGCTAGAGTCCCCCAAACATGTGATACAGGTAACCCAGACAAAAATATTCTGAACTACCTGATCCAGTAGCACTTTCAGCATCCCCCTTTGTCCCTTTTATTCAACACTTACTCCCAATGTTGCAAGAGGAGACAGAATCTTGGCTCTTTTTTTATTTGTTTGGGCTTTTTTTTTCTTAGGGTTTCAATTTATCAATAGTGCTGGATAAGCTTGACTGCAATGAGCTGACTAAAGAGTCTTCTGAACACCCTTGCTCCTCTTCCATGCATTAAAATTTTCTGGAAACTGAACTCCAAAATGCCTGGATTTAGTTCAAACATGCTTTTCCAGGGATTTATTTGGAATTTTCCAAGCTTTCAACTGCAAGTTCAGTCTGCACCTCCCATGAGGAGCAGCTGGGCTCCTTGCAGCTTGGCTGGAGGCACAAGGGGAGTGCCTATGCCTAAGGGAATTCCCCAGCCTGTCCAAACCTCAAGGGAAGGCTGGAAAAGGTCTATGCTTATGAGACACAGTTGCCATACTGAGACAGAAGGCTAGAGGCACAGAAGCAGAGAGATAGAGCTGAAAAACAACAAATCACTAAACTTTCTAGTACAGAAGGGAGTGAGAGTTTTCTAATTCCTTAGAGATGTCTCAGCAGGGAAAGGAGCTTTTGTTTTCATCTTAGATGGCCAATACACATCAGGATTAATTAGTAGTCATTAGAAGATATTTTCCATGAAAAAGAAGCCAACTAGGAGAAAAGGAGGACCTTCAGAATACTTTGAATTCAAAATGAAGCACAATTCTCACACACGCAGCTCTCATTACAATGTTTTCCATTGCCTTGGGGATACATATTTCACTGAAAAATTACAATTTTCTAACAAAAGAGTGTGACTTCAGAAGCCAGGTTCCTCCACAGGCACACTGCTATTTTCACTACACAGACAAGTGCAAAATGTGAAGGATAACATCCTCTAAATGAAACCAGAGCATCACACACCTCTGCCAGTTCCACTATTACTTTGTTCTGGAGAGCCCATTTTCAAAACTAACCTGAAGCTTGCAACTGTCTTGTGAACAGGAAATTATCCCAAAAAATATCTGAAACTTGGGTTAGAAGATAAGTTCTTTAATCAATTGTTTGAAATATTCTGTCTTAGTCAGATCAATATTAAATTGCTAGTTGGAGGTAGAGAATTATTCCATTACCTCTTTTAGAAGTGCAGAAAATTGCTTTAATTTGTCAATGGGAAAGGGAGAGAAGTTTTCAGGCTTCATCAATAGACATCAATACAGTCTCACTATAAACCTCTCTTCAAGCACCTCCATAAGTAATCTTACAGAAACAAAAAAATAATGCTTTCTGTTGCAAGAAAAACAAAATGTACTTAGCAAAGGTTGCTGATAAACTAGGTTTTTGTACAGAAATCTACCTCCAATCAATTGAATAAAGTTCTTTTGCTTTCTTAATTAGTGAGCATTATTTAGTATACAAGTGGGTTTTTCTTTTTCATTTGCTTTAAGTGTGTTTGATGAAATGAAGGACAACTGAATGGCAGCATTCCTCTCTTCCAAGCTCACTGCGATGCTCACAAGGACAAATAAAATCCTGCCATTAGTATGTGCCTGGACAATGAGAGAGAGGGTCTATAAAGGCAAATGGAGGGGCAAAAAAACAAAATACAACCACAAAGTAAAGCAGATCTTCACAGGAATCAGTGAGAGCTTGGAGCCTGATCTCAAGTCCCCTGCAGATGATGGCAGCCCTGGATCAAACCCTCAGCATTACACAGCAGAGCTCTGCTCAGCTTTGCAGCAAAGTTGAATTCCTGGTCCCTTGCTTGGCAGAGGTAGAGACCTCTTTCCAAAGACTGTATTAACTTTTGAAGGAAGCATTATTCCTTCCTCCTCAGCCAGGAAAAAGACCAATTTTTGTACAATGGAGACTCCTTCAAAGGGAGAAGAAAAGGTTATGCATGAGCACTCAGGAGGAAGAAGTCCCAACACTCAGGTGCAATAACCACCCAACAGTAGAGAGATACAGTTTGCCAGACATTCATTACCCCAGCCCAGAAAAATGGCACAATAGATCACTGCAAGTAAAACAACTGGCTTTTCCCTCCCTCACTGTCATTCCCAAAGCCCCTCTTGCCTTTCCATCTCAGTTCTCAAGCCACTTTCCACAGCACTGAATGTGCACAATACTGAGCACCAGGAGCAAACATGATCAGGTACACTCAGTGAGCTGTGCTGGATGCTGTTCATCTAAAACCACCAGCACATACACCACAGCATCATGTGTGATGAGAGCTGCCTTTCCTCATGGATTAGAGAAAGGAGTCCAGAAATCTTGAAACACCTTCAGTGCTTGTGGACAAGATTGGCCATTATGTCACTAAGCATTATGTCATGAAGCTTGTCAAGCCTAAAATTCAACAGTTCCTGCAAGAACCCACTTACCAGCTATCCAAGGAGCCTGACACAGACATTTTACACCTGTTCTGTTTCCTGCTGCTTTTGCAAAAGAAATCCATGTAGCTCACACTCATAACTTCCAGGAAAATTAAAAAAAAATTCTCCAAGTCCAACACCTCAGACAGCCAGGCTAGGTAGAAAACAGAGAAATGCCTCCCACCAGTGTGCCAAACTGAAACAGGGAAATCTAAAGCAGGAGAAAGAAAAGAGGTAATACAATCAAAGGCTAATTCCTGGAAGAGAAACCTTGCTGGTGAGCTGATCAGTGTGAGTCTGCTGAAATGATGTATGGCGAGGTGGGGAGGGCATGTGTGCACACACATGCACACAAACGTCAGCCCCTTCCTTGGAAGTGGATTAGGTGGCAGATGGTGTCAGAACCTGAGCTGCTGTCAAGAGCAGAGTTCACACTGTCCTGCTCTCCTGTGCTTAGAGATGAAAGCAGCACAGACAAGCCATTAAAAAAGGCTGATAAATAGCTGACAATCAGCTTTGTCCCTGGCAGCGAGTGGAACGACATCCCTTCACTTCCTCCCTTCTCCCTCCAGAGCCCTTACAGGCAAAATCCTCTCTGAAATGGAGACAAAAGAGGAAACAAACGTGTGTGTGCAATCTCCCAGCGTGAGAAACACCAGAGGCTCAGTTTTTCACAGAGAAACTAGAACCTGCTATTACCAACCCAAATATCAGAACCCAGGACAGAGTGGGGGGAAGCAGAACATTCAGCTTAAGATCTATTAAAAGCAAAGTGAGCAGGGGAGAAAGGAAAAAGGAAAAAAAAAAACCCAAAGAAAAAGAAAGGAAGAAAAAAACCCACTACCCTTGATTGCCAACACAATGAAAATAAATGAGGGAAATCATGCTTGGGAGGGGCAAACCAGCTGAAAGCATTCACAATGACTCTGTGTAGGCACCCCTGTTATTACTAATTATTGCAGATAATAAGGGTTTTCAGGCTGAGCAAAGGGATTTTTTCAATTCCTAAAACCTCACTCTCCGTGTCCTGTCACCTACCTCCCCCTTTTTCTCTGGCCTCTTAGCACCTGCTTTACATAGCTTCCCCTGTATTATCATTAGCCTCGTGGATAATTGATAGCTGTGCTCGTCCAGCTGATGCTAAGAAAAGAAAGACAAGGTGGTTCCACACACACTTGCTATAAATAGACTCACAACATGGCCAGCCTTTGCCAACATCTGATGATGCCTTCCCTCCTGGGTACTAAAGTTAGCTGGTTTCTCAAAGTCAGGGAAGAAAAGGAAAGCAAGGTAAAATGCCTTCAATTAATTTTGCAAAGATTGAAGGGATAAAAATAAGAGTGGGGCCTTATATTTTTATGACATGCTAAAAATACTCACTTTATTAAACCTTCAGTGCAGTTTGCAAAGCAGAGTTTAAAAGCCTTTTTTTTTCTTTTTGCAGCAACTGTGAAGCTCCAAATATTTATCTGATGATGAGGTCTTGGTCAATAGGGCTGAAAAGGGTCATGAGCAGATCTCTGCTGAGCACAGCACGTGGGAGCAAGAGAGAGATGACACAAACTCTCAGCAGCACTGAGCCCCAGTGGCTGTGCAAAGCCCAAGTGCTCATGCTCCCAGCTCAGGGTGAAGGCTGTCAGTCCTGAGAGCAGGGGAATCTCAGCTGCCTCTGCACGGCTGGCAGGAGCTCAGGCTGCCTTGGGCACTGACTCAGCAGCAAAGCCTCATCTCTGGTTGGTTCTGGACCCTTCTGGGACAATCTGCTGATATATCCTTCACAGGCATGCCAGAGGTAGGCTTCCAGCTGGAAAAACCTGAGTCTAGCTTGGCCCATCACCAAAGGAGCCATGATACTCCATGCAGTTCCCCTTGGTGAACCACTTGCTTACTATTGAGTGTCCCCAGAGCCCTTTCCAGTGCTGCAGTACAGAAATTACCTTTGCAGGATTCATCCAGACTTTTGGCAGATTCACCCCCTGCCCAGCTTACCCCACTTCCCAACCCTGCCTCTCATTGCATTTGCTCCTCCTTTGACAAAAAGCTACCCCCAACATGGTGTAGGCTCCAAAATCGCCTGCTCCCAAATTGGAACAGATGTTTATCTATTTCTGTCTTATTCATTGTACCCAGGTGGACTTTGCAGATCAAGATGATTTTTTTTTCCCCAACATAAAATTTTTATTTTGGGAAATTCTTAGTGCCTTCCATCAACAAATGCTAATACAGGCTCAGTTCTCCCTCATTAAACTTCACCAGTACAAGTAAGGCAAGGAACAATTTAAATTTTTTCCTGCTGAGAAAAGCAGCTGCAGGAAAGTGTTTGCCCCAGCACATGGCAAGGTACTGGCACTGCTTTTGTCCTTGCAGTAGCCACCTCCCATTTCAGAGCTGATGAACTCATAGATGCCCTCAGAACTCCCTCATTTTCTTTCTGAAAGCCATTTCAGACTGCAGGAGTACAGCAGCATGAAAATAAACAACTGTTTGTCCTAATCTTCAATCAAATACCAAAAAGAGAGAAAATGTGGCTCTGTGTGTTCTCACACACAGACAGCGTCCAGTCACGACACAAGAGCAGTATCTCAGACCCCAGGGAAGGGAAAAAAGAAGAGAACCCAAGCCAAGCCTCATGCAGCTCTGTGACAGGCAGCCTGCACACAGCAAGAACAGTGGTACAAAGCCACACAATTTCGAGGAGTGGGAGGAGGACTTTTTCTTAAAAAAGCTCCAGAAATCTGCATAAGGTGGAGGCTTCATCTTAAACTTGTAGCTTGAAGCTACCAAGAAAACTGCATCAGGAGCAAAAGAAAAAAACCCCTTTTATAAAATTGCTTGTCAGTGCAGGAGGGCGAACACTTTATGGATGAAACAAAGAATAAAAGCATTCAAACAGTTTGTCCTCTCACCAGCCAAATAAGTACCCACTAAAATGGAAGCTTTAAATACTTAATGTCCTAAACAAGCAAATTTACCCACAAGAAGACTGCTGGTTCAACACAAACCAGCAGCACTCACAATAAAGTTGATAGAGGTTTTACATTAGCTGCACTAATAACAGCTGGGGACAGATAAAACCCATTCACAGAAGAAAAGGTGAAACAGTAGCAGAAAGACAGGGATCAGATGGAGAACAACTGACCTTTCCCACCTTTGCTACACTTGCAGAAAGCACTTAATAGCATCAAAAGTGTGGGAGACAATTTAGCAGGGATCAGTGCTTGGAGTCTCAATGGATTATGCTGCTATTTTGACATTGTGTAAGAGAACAAATTAACCTTCTTTATAAATCTTGGCTTACTTTAATAGATGTACTGGATATTGGACTAGAAATAACATCTTTCATTCCTTTAATTTCTGTACTGATTGACCTCCTTACAACAAATATCCACTATTTGAGCACTGGCACTATCAACTACATGGTCAAACCCTCAGCTGCTTGACTGGTGTCTTGCTCACACATTTGTGACTAAAACAACCACCACCCTGAGACCAGCAATGCCTTTCCCATAAGCTCAGATTAGCAGAAACCTTGGAGATTTTTCCCACCTTTCCTTACAACAGATGGCCCCTGTGTGTTTCCCAAAGATCACCTGGGTATTTTCACTACCAAATTCCCACTCCAGCAGGGACCCAGGAAGCTGGCACTGTCTGACATCTCACTTGATGGCTCCTTGCAGCACAGGAGAGTTTTTCAAATACTGTGCTAGAGGGCTTGATTTTATTACAGGGATATGAGAGTTCCTTAAAAATTTAGGTACAAGAAAATTTCACATTTTTTCCCCCTATATGTATATATCCAGACTTTTCAATTATTGTTACCTGCAATTACAGAAACAGTACTCAATGATCAGCATAGTCCCATCCAATTCTTTATTGCTCCCCACTTATTTTTTGGTTTTACATGTCTAATTTTTTCCCCTGATGCTTTCAAAAATTACAGAAGAGTTGGGATTTTTTGACAGGCACACAAGCCTCCACCCTTCCACCCCTCACACAGGCAGAAAAGCATTTTTCTGTACTTTAGCCAAAGACGTGATTGATTTCCACCTATGTTCAGCCTACCACTGAAATCCTGCATTTCAGATGCAACTTTAATATAGTAACTTATTTTACTTCCAAGTGGGCTGAACACCCAGAAGTTACTACTAATGGAGAAGTCTGGTGTGGAGCATACAGAGGAAACAGGAGTGGAAAGTTTCTAGATGAAAGGTAAAAGTCATTTCCCAATGAAAACATAAGTCAAAGGAGTGATGCTCATGATGGTGACAATTGCAGAGGGAAATCTAATTGGAGATCAAGAGGCAAGGTGAGCTGAAATTAAGCCTAGGAAAGTGAAGCCTGGCTTAGAGACATCATCATGCTATTATTTCACTCCACACAGAGAGCTCAGTCTGATAAATTCTGTCTTACTGAGGATCCCTGAGGTCTCACCCCATCCACCACTTAGTCTGTTGACTCAATCTTTGACTGTAAATGAAAAATTTATAAAAGGCCTGGTAGGAAGAGTGGTTGAATGGCTTCAACCCCCTCTAGAACAATTCCTTCATGGTGCTTACAAATCAGAGCATGTGTTTGGCACTTGCCTCTCTCTGACAGAGTTCAGCCACAAATGAGTGCCTGGGGTAGGCATCCCAGCTTCCCTCAAAATGCTGTTCTGCAGGCAGACCAGAACCAGGGAGAAATAGTGTGCCTCAGGCTATACTCATCAATTCATTCAGAGCACAAGATACTTGGAAGCCTGGCTTAGCAGCAGTAGCATTTCTAGGCACATCTCTTGCTGCAAGAACAAATCTTGCAGATTTGCAGGAGAATCCCATGCATCCTCCTGGGTTCTTTTGCCATTCCTGGCTGGGCACCCCGAGCTAACAGGAATTTCCCTAAAACTCTGCCTGTCACAGCTTGTCATGGCTGTTCCAGGGCAGAGCAGATATGCAAGAGAATGACAGCAAGCTCTCTTGAAAGATAGTTCAGGCATTGATCACAGCACAATTTTGAGCATTATTTGCATTGTACACTTTCATCTCTCAGCCACTCAGGATACACAGACCACGTCTGCTTCTTGAGGACAGCATCTGCTCCTACCACTAAAATAAAATCTTCATTACCCAAGTTACTCAAAAATATGCACACTACCCAGTGCTGCATACACTAAGGGTATTCTCTGAACAGCAGGAAGGTATTAAGGTATTAGAAACTGGAATTAAACTGTGTCCTCACCCTAAATTTATGTAGCAAATGTACAGGCAGAGGCAGCGTGGAGGGCATTTTTGTTAGGTCATCTAGACAGTCATACCCTGTGGCTGTGGAGATTTCATTTCCTTTGGCAAAGGCTGCCCACTTCCATCAGGGAGATCAGGGGAAGCACAAAGATAAGCTTACATGGGAGCTCACAGGAACATGTGTATCTGAGGAGTTTGTGAAGGTGCTGTGTCTGCAAAGTAACACACTGTCACCCTTGGGGGTTCTTTCTTTTTCACCCTTCTCCTTTTATTTTCTCACCTTTTTGTTGTTATTGCTTGTTTTATAGCTCTATTTTTTTCTGAGGTTTTTGTTGTTCACTGCTCTCTCCATCCCCTGCACTCCTCCCCTTTAAAATTAATGCTTTCTCTCTCTCAAACCCTTTGCTTTCCCTAGGTAATAGAACATTTTCTCCTCCTTTCCCCACTCTCACCTTTTAGATCCGTCCCCCACACCTCTCTAATTCAATATCCCTGTTACACTTATGTTCTCTGCTTGCCTTCCTTCTTCCACCTTCTCCATTTAATCTCCTCCCTCCCATTGCCTTACAAATCTCAACCTTCCTTGCCCTGATCATTTTCTCCACTAACCATTCCTCCCTTCCCCTTTTATCTGGCTCAGTTCCTACTCCCCCACTTCGTTCCTACCCACACAGCATCCATTGTGCCTTTCTCCTCCTGCCCCAGTTCCAAACCTCCTCATCATATTTCATTTTCCTGAATTCTATTCAGGTTCTTATACCAGCCTATCTCCCTTCATCATGTTACTGCATGTTTCCCATCTCCTAAATTTTTCCTTCCCCATCCACCCTCTCCATTTTAACAGTAGTGGGATTGTTGTTCTTATTAACTGCTATCACCCATTAAAATTTTGGACATAACTTTTTCTGATCAGAGCTAAAGCCCCTTCATCCTCCTGTGCTATTTGTCTGTCTGTAAGCCTCACACATGTCTCATTCCTGCCCCATGCAGTCTTCTGTCACAAACAGTGTAAATGCTCTCCTAATATGGAAAGATTTTATCCTAGGAGAACCCATGTTCATGGAACTGTGTCACACAACTCACACAGCAGCTCCTTCTGGTGGGACAAACTCACAACTTGCTATTTACTCCATGAACACTGAAATTAGCCTGATTTCAGATTTCACCTGCAGACTGACTGACAAACTCTCTCTCTGTCACCCTTGCCAGCAGAAGCTGGTCCATGTCTGTGTGTGCACAGCCCAGGATGAGCAGGGAACACCTCCCTGTGTCCACTGCTCAGCAGTAACACGAGCTCTAATGAAAGCTATGCCAGCCTCCAGATGCCAAAGGACAAATACAATTCTTTCTCAATGTGAGGTGTAGGGGATTTTTAGTAGGCAGAGTGGTATGATTATAATAAGGTAGTTAAAGAAAGAAAAATAAAAACAAGCAACTGAGATCAACAGACAAAACCCAATTAATAAAATCACTCACTCAACTCCCAGGGTTGGGTTTGCTCAGGGCACTGTTCAGTAGGACCTTCAAAACCAACAACTGAGGTTGTATACAGATGGTTCTGCTCTGTACTGTGCTGATGTAAACAGAAGCTATCCTTAACCTCCTGCATCCTCCCCTTACTCCCAGATTCAAATGACTGCATGATTTGGCATTTCAAATCCAAATGAAGAAACCACAATACCTGGTGAGAGATGTTGTTCTCAGCAAGAGGTCTGGCATCAAGCAGAGAACAAATACAAGCACCCAGGTTCTTGGAGCTACTACAGCACTGGAGAAAATAATAATGTTTTTAAAAGCCAAACAAAACTGACATTTTAAAGATTTCTGCTGCTTTTTCCCTCTGCATACATTTATCCTCTCTAATTTTGTTGAAATGGCATTGTCTGAAGACCAGAGAACAAGGTTGCTCTGCAACCTTTTTTACATCTAGGAGAAGGGATGTGGCTCCTGTGGCCTTGCAGAATAGGGGACAGAGTAAGATATCATACCCACAAACCTTATCTTGTGTCCCTCCTGCACTTGCCACTTAGCTTCTAATGTCCCTCCATCATCTGCCATCTCCCTCTCTTCTCCTTCAGACTCCTTAGAGAAGGAGCATGACAGAACTGTCAATAAAACTATTCCTGTTGACTTCAGGGCCTTACTCAGCTAACATGGAGAACATGTCCTCTGGTGCTGAGGACATTTTCATACATAAATGTTGTTCTTCAGCAAATAAGCTGAGGATGCTGCTGCAGCTGGGTAAAGGTGTTTTTAATCCAAAATGCTAGAACCTTGTGCTTAACCATTCCATCATTCCCCCCACTCCTCCCCAAATCCTTGAGGTGCTTCTGCTGGTAGCTAGTTGCCATAGGAACCCTAATCTTTATGTGGTTTTGCTTGTTAAATAAACTAGCATCAGAACTCTCCTTTTTGGCTGCTCTGTCCTTCTCCTCCCTTTACCCCTCCTTCCTTCCTTGAAAAAGAGATCAAAAAGATAATGTGTTTGATAATCATCCTTTCCTCCTCTCTTCCTTTCTCCACAGGTCCTATGAGCTTTCCAAGTCCAGTATCCAGAACTTGGCAGAAATAGCCACTGTGGTGCAGAGGGATGCATTAGGCCTGACTGCTCTCTGGATTTGTCCACAGAGAAATCAGAAGCAAGGCAGAGAGCACCAGGTAGGATAATGCACCTTTAGAACCATGCTGTGAAAAGAGACACCTAATCCCAGCTATTTCAGATGAAATCTTCCAGCATTTGCCATGATAACTCCCTTCTCCTAAAGTCCACACAATCAGCCTTATCCTACCTCACTCTACATCAGCAACGCAATTTTCATGCCATTAGTGAGGGGACAGCCCTGAAAAGGTGTTTCACAGATGAAAGCTGAAAACAAAAAACAAAGGAGGCTGAACATACGAGAAACACCAAAAAGACAAAATGTTTGCAGTGGCCTAGAGCTTTTTAAATGAAGTTTTTTTCCATACTATGGACCAGAGATCTAGGTCAGAATTATGTAGGTCACAAGCAAGCCTTGTTTCATCTGGTCTTAAGCCAATACTTAGAAGGTGACAACTCCCACTCAGAGACACCATATTTTTCTTCACGAATTTTCTTGTAACACAGACAAAAAACTAGGGGCAAGAGATGCTGTGTGCATGTCTAATTGTCTAACCATGTTTCCCATCTCAGGAGGAATACATACATAAATATATATGTGTGTGTGTGTATATATATATATATATATATGCACTAAATGC
This sequence comes from Agelaius phoeniceus, assembly GCF_051311805.1. NCBI lineage: Eukaryota > Metazoa > Chordata > Aves > Passeriformes > Icteridae > Agelaius > Agelaius phoeniceus. Next base: position 13,225,158 of record NC_135269.1, read on the forward strand.
AGAGATTCTTAAGTTGTTCTTCCCCTCCTAATTTTTAGTACAACAAATATCATTCAGAGAAAGAGCAATGCTGTCTCACTCATTTGCATGGAAGTAAATACCTAGAAAATTAGTGGTTTCAAGATGGAAAAGAACAGGCAGAAGGGGATTTTCAAGAGGCTGAATTCCCACTGCATGCAACACCAAAGCTAATGAGGACCCTATTTACCTGCATTTACCTGAAATTAATAACTAGTTAATCATTCACCCACACCACAACAAAATAACCTCACACCATAGCAGAAGCATCAGTTTCAGGATCATTTGGGCATACCCAGGGATCTGCAGCAGCTGTTGACTGGCATATGAATCATGGTCCCCATGGAAGACTTTGCATTGCTCAGCCTGCCTCCAATGGATAAAAGCACAATTCTGAAAGCAGTTGGACTACTGAATTCTAGCTAATTCAAGGCTTGGGCTGGTCTGAGTTTAGCTGAAAGATGCAGCAGCTATGGCAAATAATTGCCAGAGAAGCAGTCTCTGTTACAGTGTGGTTTACAATGAGTTGTCCTTTTGCTGTGCTTTCCCCTGCTTGCCCAGCACACATGGATGCTCTTATACCTCTGTTTATCAGGAATGCAGCTAGGCTTCCTCCCAAACTCTTTCAGAAATGTACCTTCTTAAATAAGCAGCCATAAATTTTAAGTGCAAAGTTCAGGCATAATTCAGATGCTGCTTCATATATGCAATTGGTTAACTTTACCCCCACTAGTCTGTATTCTGCCAAACTATAACCTCTTATGATCTGGAACCTTCTGACATGCCCACTACTTCTTACTCCTTACAAGAATGTGGGAAACAGCACTCAAGCAGCCATCTCTGGGAATATTTATGTTTGTGTGCTCAGGCCCACAAGTAGAAAGAAGAGACAAGTGAATAAAACAACACTAAGTTGAGCTAAGGTTCATTCTTTCTGGATGAAGGTGTTGCAAATTCCTATTTTAAATGAATCTGCCCCCTGTTAGAAGTCTCTTTTCTTTGATAAACATGGTCCTTATTCATCAGGAAAGCCATTTTTAAATTCAACCTAAGTTTCCTCTCTCCCTCTACTTTGCTTTTTTTCATTTCCCTGTGGGGGCTGCTTTTTTTGAAGAGGTGTACATGGGAATCTCAAGTGGCTTTGCTACCCCCCTTATGTAAAGTATATTCTGGGCTGTCAGAGTGCACAGATCAGCAGTAAAGCATTGTGGGGGCTATTTCTTCTTCTTCTTCAATCCCCATGAGTCTCCTACCTCCAGTTTTGCTCAGAGATTCATAGCTGAACAACCTTAGAAACAAATGCAGCTGAAACTGTTCCACCTGAAGCTTCCTTTGGGTTTGTACCTGAACCAGGAAGAGGAGGTCTAGGGGCCAAGGGGAAAATTGTCCAAGATTTATTCATTAAGTTAACCATTTGCCATTTACTTGAGATTATGCTTCCAGTCCCTCATAAGGGAGGGACATGCTCTATTTTCACAAACTCCACAAGGTAAACACTGTAAAGAATTAGGTGGGCACTGCAAAGAGCTCCAAGGCTTTTCTACAAGAGCTTGGCACAGCAGTTTTCATTCCTTTCCCCTCCACACTTCAGCCCATGCAAAATTTCCAGTGTCCTCCTCAGTTTATGAATCCCTGCCTCACTGAGACTTCTCTGCCACCCCCCACTCACACAGTGACTCAGACTTATTAAGATAACTTCTCTTTTTCTAGTTCCTCACCTCCAACACACTCAATGCATTAAGGCACATACTCCTGCACATATTTGAAATCCTCACCCAACCACCCCCTCTCATCCAACTTTCCTCCTACACTTCTTGCACTCCCCCATGCTGGGATGACAGAGACAGTCAAAACCCACCCAAATTAGTTAGTTCAACTTTTACTTACACTTCTGGCTTCTCTCAAGATTATTTTGAGCTGGTACTTGAAGGCACCAGGACAAGAAGGTCTAAGGTAGCTCTCCTCTCCCACCAGCACAGCCTTTGGTGAAGGTGAGGTTTGTCATGCACAGAAGATCATTCATGACCAGACCTTTACTTACACTTCTGGCTTCTCTCAAGATTATTTTGAGCTCCCAGGTGGGGAGAGGCCTTAGTGCTGCAGTGCAGCTGCACAGGGGTCTGGCTCTGACCCACAAGCTGTGTGCAGACCACAGCTATGGACTGGTTTAAGAACCTACTGGTTCCTTTGAATAGTGGCATTCTGTCCCATGCAAGAAGAGGGATTTGTATATCACTATTTACCCCTGATTTAAGATGTTTAGGGCAACAAAACCTTCTCATCAGGTTTTAGGAACAGCAGGTACCCTAATTTCCCAGCAGGCTATGGATGCTCTGTGGGTAATGGTGCTTGAGTGGTCACTGGGCATAAAGCAGGAGGTTGAGACAAGACACAAAAAAACCCTCCAGCCCCTGGTTCCCAATGCCTGTGTCAGCACAGGAAGGACCATGAGCACCAAAGCAGCACTGGCTCTGCAGGGGAAAGAAGGCTTTAGCTAAAGCTGGGGATTTGCTCAGATTGACACCTCTGCTGCTGTACAGAGCTCTGCACATTCGCTCGTGCTTGCTTTTGTTCCTTTTCCATAACCAGCAACAGGTGGGGAGGAGTGGGCTGTACATGCAGAAGGAGGATGCAGTGGGAGCAGAGAACATGTTCCTGACATTCAGGGATATGTGCAGGGAAAGCTGTCTGCCTGGAGCAGAGAGGGGCTGGGAAAGGCAAGGGCCTGCTGAGCTGTGGGTCCCTTAGGCAGGAGCAGGGACAGGCTTCTAATTCTGGCAGCATCAGGTGGGAGTTGGGAAAATGGCTGAGGAGAAGGTTGAAGCAGAAGGAGTGCACAGATCAGATTAAATGAGGGAATCTGCATCCTTTGTACCAAATGTAGATGCTCTTAAAATAGTCTTCTGTCACACTTGTGTACTGATTAAGAAACAGTGTCCATTGCTGAAGCATAATTCTGTGTGTCTTCATTTCATAGCCACTGGCAAAATGCTGGAAACACCTGGAGCTAGGCAAATGGCTTTGCTTTCTGTGCAACAGTCTTTTGCTTTTTCCCTGACCCATGCAACTGTAGTTCACGTGCATCACTCCTACTCCAACACTACAGTCTTCTCTGACCAAACACTTCCAAGTCTAACCTGTTTGGGATGTGCATAACCAAGTGACCCTGCTGGAGACCTACAAGGAAAATTAAACTGTGGCTCATCTCAGGTAAAAGACTCTTCTCTAATTTCACTGCAACCCTTTCAGACACCTTCTCCCACAGAACAGGTTTCTGACTTGCCCTGCACTGCTCTGCTTTCTGGATAACAGGAGTTGAATTCATTTTGCTCCTCACTCAGAGGCCAGGTACACAGCATTTATCATCTCAGGGTCTAAATTTGCAGCATAAGCCTCACACATGGAAAGACCAAAGGGAAACAGAGCTAGGGAGAAGAGACATGAGAAAGGTTGCACTCTTCACTTTTCCAGGATTTTTATTGGGTTGAATTTTAAACACTCTGAAAAGTTGCTGTACTACTTTACCCAAAAAGATGTTCAATCATTCTAATTCTGTGTCTGGATAACTGGACAGAAGAACAACACATTTGCTGTTCTGAGAATAACTGAGACATCAGCAGTAAAGAGAGGCAAGCATAATCCAAGACACCTCATCTTTGAGCATGAAGATATCACTCCTGTGAGAAAAGGACATTATAAAATATCTGGACACACACTAACCTAGGCCTCTGTGATGAGCTGCCAATAAGTGCTTCAGCTCCTGTTAATTATGGTGGTGTTTCTACAATGATGAGATGACTTCTCTGTGGAGAAGAGCTCTCATCAGGAAATTGGTTCTATTGCAATTAACATCTTTGAATATCCAAATTTAACATCCTCCTTGAGCCTTCTCCCTTATTTCAGGAAGTTTGTGATCAATCAAGTCCTGAAATAGAGCTGGAGATCTGGGATTCAGGGAAGGGGGAGGAGTTCTGTGTTTGGGGGCAGGAGGGTTAAGTACACCAGTTTCAAAATCAGCTGGTTGATGTCTCCAGCAGCATTTCAACCTCTCATCCCCATATACATAATTTCCAAGAAAGCTGTTATCATCATCACCACTATTTAGAGTCAGAATAGGTGACACATCCATTTCCTTGCCTCAGCTCTGCCTTCAGGGTCAGCTGTAGAGGAGAATCTGAGACACAGCCAGCCTAAAGACACAACATTCTCTCCTGAAACAATTAATACAGGGTGCAACAGAACACACCTTTCCTCTTCCCCTCCTTCCAAACAGAAATCATCAGTTTTCACTCCCTGGGGCTCTGTCATTCCATCAGTCCCCAGCTACTGCAGCTCCTCAGAGAGCTGGGGTAACGTGAATGGATGCCAAAGGAGAAAACAAAACAAAACCTCTTGCTGATCTTGCTCCAGCCCACACTGCAGCTGAACCACCCAGAATGTCCAGCAGCAGCCCTGCCACAGCCCAACTCACAGGGAGAGGGCAAATTAAAACTCCTGATGTACAACATTTCAGGGGTGAAGGATAACAGATTTTCTATTCCCAGCTCACTTAAAGAAAAGCATTTAGACCTAGCCACCAAAATTTTCCTCATCCTGTACTACAACAAGAAATCTGAACAGTAGATGCACTCACTTTATGGCACTGTAAACAACTGGGGAAAAGCAGCCATACACAGGAAGGACTTAGCAAAAATTTCACTGTTAGCTAGCTATTAAATTTTAAAAATATATTCACAGCCAATAGCATCAGAAGGCTAAAGTTTAGGGCTCAAAATTCATAACCATTAAATAAGATTTTTTTTTTTTAATATAGAAAAAACAAATTGTTGTCATCTTATTCCAACAGTTCCATACCTTCTTGGTGATTTCTCATGGGCATCTCCTCCTCATAGCACTGACTCCTTCTTCACAGCACAGCCAACAAACTCCAGCTCTCTTCTCAACCAGCTAACCCACTCTTTTACAGCACTCATCTTTATTAGATACAGCTGTGGCCTGTTAAGGGCAGGCCTGTTCCTAATATTTGGTAATTAATGCAGCTGCAACTCCTCAGGGGTGAGATTACCTTCTGCACTATCTTTATTTTCATACATTCTATCCCCCCATGCCAAATTACTTTTGCTGTACTATATTCAGTTATATAAAATCTGATTTCCTGCTAGATAGCATTAGACCCTCCCCAACTTGCAGAATATAAACACTGAGTGCTCACATATTTATCTGGGCAAATGACTATGACTAAGATAATTGTATTACATTCAACAAAATTTTAAAAAAATGTAGCAACACTTTATGTTCCACAATGCTATCACTTGTCAAAAATTACAAAAAAAGACAAAAAAAAATCCATGAAACTTGAGAAATAAGTACAATAGACACAAAATTAGGGTGCAGGGTCCTGGACCACAGCTACAGCAGCTCACACAGTCATCTACACCTGTTCAATAATCAATAAAATATGCCTCAAAATCACATTTGGACAGTGGAGCCCAGGGTAGTCAGAGAGGAAATCACAGGGAGTCACTCTGTCTGTTCCAACAGATACCAAATTATACATGAGATGAGCAGAAAACTGAACAAATCAATCCTACATCCTTTCATACTAAGTCCATCTTTATTTTCAATGAGGGATGCTGTTGAGACAGAGCCAGGAAAATACTTGGATAAAGACCTGTTGAATGAAGTCTAAGATTTAGAATAAGAGGAGTAGAAACTAGAGAGCTGATGGGTTAGAAAACCTCTGCACAGCATGAGGACTCACAGCTGAGAAACCAGTGCAGAGGGGTTTGCAATGTTCAGTGCCTTCTGCAGGGCTGCCTCTTTCTAAGGAGCAAGTGAAGTTATAAACCAAGATTTATGAAGTTCTACACACAACATTAAGATTCATTAGGGAAAGCTAGGGACTAATAATTGGGGTTCCCTTGTCCCAAATTATTCAGTATTTAATCCAGTCTGTACAGAGGCTGTTGCAAACATATCATCCTGTCTTCCAAATCACTGTGATTTGTGTGCATTCACACCGAGAAACATCTCGACCATGAAGAGCTACAAATACAATTGAAGGGTTCTGAAACCACTAATTTTACAGCTCTCAAAGCCAGGGTAATTTCAACAAAAGAAGGAGGATAATAGGAAAGCCAACTCTTGAGGATCCCATAAGAATTCCACTCAGTGGAAACCAAGGTGGGGGATAACCAGCAGGGATGGGTGCTCAGTCTATCCACTCGGGGAACCAAAGGGCAGGAACTGAGGAAAGGTCTCCTGAGTGGCCTGGCATCCTGAAGGTGGCCCAGCTTTCTGTGCCTGCTGCAGCAGAGCCAGCATCATCCAGAACATCACACCCTGACTGCAGGAGGAATAAGCACTGCACAGATCAGGAGCACCAAGCAAACTTTGTTCTGAGGGCAGGTCAAATCTCATTCTTCTTACCTTTCACATAAACCCCTCTAAAATTCTTGCACTTCAAGGCATGAATTCACAAGAAGTTATTAAAAGCACAACATCATTTAAAGTCCTCTGTCACACCCCAGTACTTCAAGTGTTCCACACCATACATTTAAAGCCACTTGGTGACATTTAAGGAGAAAATTCCTCTTTAGCTCTCCACTCCAATTGCCATGACAGAAACCAACAGGATGAGCCCTTTAAAGAGCCCCTTTGTTCCTTTACTACACGAGCTCGCTATTGTACACACACAAACGTGCTGACACACACACTGCAGCTAATGTGGATCACACAGGTGGCCCACAGGGATATAAATACACACATGACAACCTGGAGCACACAAATATATGTGCACCAGCACACATGAAATCTTCCAACCTTCGTGTGTTCCAAGGGTGCTTGTCTCTCCACCGATCCCACATTCCTGAGGAGTTCTGCTGGCTCCTGCCCCCAGCACCCAGTGTCTCACTTTCTTGTCAACTTCAGGAGGTGCCCAGCATGAAGACAAGAAAGCAGTAGATCCAGGGAGGCTTGAGGAGTAGCCTGTGACTGCCCCAGGGTAGCCAAGTGAAAAAAAGATGAGGGGGAGAAGGAGGGAAGAGGTGGTTCCTGAGAGGTCACTGGAACAGCTGTCATATGAGTAGGTTTCAGTTCCCTTCCCATTTTTTATATTTAGGTGAAAATTTGAGTAGCTACTTATAAACTGGGGGGAAAGCCCCACCTCCTTGGCTTATATTTTTCCATGGAGGACCTGACAATGTTAGAACATCAGGACAGCAAGTAAAAGCAGAGTAAGCAAAACCAATGCAATTTCCAGATCCTGCTGAAATTTTACTTCAAGGATGAGCATTGAGAGTTAGAGCAGTAAATAAAGAATCCCTTGCTTTTGCTTCAAGCAGATAACCACTGTGGCTTTCTAAAAGCTCTGAGTGCTGTAGCCTTTGATAACAAGTAACAAAGCCAGGCAGAGCACATAATAACCCTTACCCTGTGATGAAGTATAATAATAATAATGCATTACCACCGCTTGCTGGTTCATCTTTATCCATGAGTAAGAAGAAGCTACTGTGTTCTTCAAATAAACATTTTGTCTGGCTACAAGCAAAGCTCTTAAAGTCAGAGTGGATTCAGGAATAAATTTACTTCATTTACAGTGCACAGCAATAGTCCATTCCATGCTAATGGCAACTCTTATGCTTTTTGTCAATATGTTCCTTTTACAGGGAATTTGGATAGCTTTTTAGCTGGTTCATTTGCTATTTTGTGTCACACATCACCTGCTCTTCTCTGCTGGTGTTTTCCAGCTTTACAGCTGAAGATTATCCCTTTGGACTGATCATCCTTTTTTCAAAAAGGTAATGCTGTGAAATAAGGAAGTAGGTATAGCAAATGCAGAGAGGAAAAACCTTTCATAGATTTCTGCCAACTCTTCAGTCTTTCCATTCTCTAAATGCTCCCTTCACGCCTGCTACCCTCTCACCAAGGAGGCTGAGCTTCAGTGCACACACAAAGTCTCCTCCCCAAAAAGTGGTCACCCAGCATCCCACATTCTGCAGCTTCCCTGGTTCATCAGCCAAGGGCAGGAACAGCCTCCTCTGCCTCTGTGTCCAGCTCCAAAGGCCTCCAAGCCAGCTCAGGCAGAGCAGTTCAGTCTCTCTCCTTCCCTGGAGTCCCATCACCCGCATGTTCCTGGCACCTGTGCCTGGTAAATCAAGGGACTCACTGACCTGGGCTTGCCCCCTGATCCTCACTTCAAGTAACACTTCCTCTGCCATAAATGGGGACACTGGGCATGATACTCCCAAAGAAGACCCTTCAATTTGTATGAGCTCATCACTCACACTACTTTTAACACTTTGTGATCATTTCTGCATGGAGATAAGTAAATCTCCCATCTTCTCACTCAGGGACAGAGAGACTCTGCTGAAATATTTCCATTCAGCATTTTTTCCAATCATCTTTTAAATGTTTTTCTTAAAACCAAAGCTGACTCACCCACTAAAACAAGATCGTCTGACTCATATTTAACACTTTTGTCTCCATGGCTCATTTTGGTCACCAACTGGCTTAGACTTTTCTTTGTACTACATGTAAGGGGAAAGAATAGAGAAAAATGTACTTTAAACATCCATTCAGTTCCAAACTGTTGACAAATGCTCAGGATAAATCTGCAGAGAAAGGAAATTGTTACAGCACCTAGAGACCTATTACAAATTAGAACAGAAATGAAATTTTTCAGCAAGAGACAGATTTGTACTTTCATGTTCCCAGATTCAGATGAAAAGGGGGCTCTGTTTAAGAGATATTTGGCTAGAGGGTTTTCTTTTCTTCATTTACCATCATCAAAACCCTCATAAGACTGAACAGCGCTTCAGAAATGAAATAACAAGCCAGAAATAATTTCCCATTTGCACTTATCTTGCAGTGAAATTTATTACTTAATATTTCTAAAATATCTAAAAAGGGGAGCCCTAAAAAGAGAGGCCCAGATTTAGGTGAGATATAAACTGTTACTGCTTCACCCATGGGAAGTCCCCATTTCAAACAAGGACAGCATCAACGTCCTCTTTAGAGCCACAAAACTGATCCACAGAAGGCTCCTCTGAAGTGGATCCAATTAAAGCACCTGCAGCAATTTTCCAGAGGAATCAAAAAAGCTGGAGAGCGGATCTGATGGAAATTAATGGGATCTGGGGTGTTGCTTGCCTCTAGCTTTCTTTCAAAGACCTCCAGGTTAGCCTCAGAGCCTGGTCTTCTCTCTGATATGGAGATCACCAATAAAACCAAAACAGTGTCTTCACCCATGTGGGAGAAAACTAACATCACCCATGCAAAGGCTTTTCAGTAACTTACAAGTAATGGAGGACTTCAGTCCCAGCTGAAGTGAAATAAACTCAGTCTAGAATTTAAGTTGTTCACGAGGTTTGGGGAAGGACTTTTAATAATCTTCTGATTAATCAGGACAAAGATAACATACTGGGTGAGAAGAGGGGAGAGATTTTAATGCAGCAAATGGAAACAGGTTTTAAATGTCAGAAGGTGAAACAGGCTTAGCTTATGGCTGTGTTTTGGAAAGCAGCAGGGAACTCAAGACATCTATATAAACACATTATTGAAGCATTCGGGCTCACAGTTTTTGCTTAGGTATCAACAAGACAGAGAAATTCCCCTTGCTTCATGTACTTCCTCTGTGCTCTGGCAGATGTTATCATCCAGACCCACTGGTCACACTTGCTTTTCAGTTTAACCTGTGTTTAATGCCTCCTGAGATCACAAAAACTGCACTTCCAGGGAACACTTTTGCAGCTCAGGCAGGCAGGGCCAGTCTCTAGAAAACCCTCAGCCTGGGGGCAGAAAGTGCTGCTGGTGTCCATCTGAACTCTGCAAGGGCAAGGTGACTTTGAGAAGAGATGTGCTAGTCTAGAGATGTACTTCTCACCCTGTTTGAAAGGAGGGACAGCCCTGTCCTGTTCCTCACCCACAGAGAGGCAGATCATAAGCTCTGCTGTCACAAGGGGCACCTCCACCAGCAGCCCCAGCAGCACAGCAGGCACTGAGTGCAGAGCCAGGCTGTTTGTTCTGCAGTGTGAGGTACCACAGGTCCAACTCCTCATTAGCCCGCACCATTTGTCAGCTGCATGTGATCACTCATGAATAATGTTCTCCTGCCCAGCTCAGAGGCACACACTTGTGCCCTCTCAATGAGCATGTGCCATACACAGACAGCCCAAGACACAACTGAGATAAGCTTATTTCAGTGTTTTAGAGCACAGGAGTTAGAGCAGAACACTTTTCCTTCCAGCTCTACACCTTGCCTTTGCTGTAACCAAGAAGGAAGGAACCTGGTGCAGCCTGTTGAAAACAAACAGAATGCCTCTGATTTTACAATGGAGCACTTGGGATTTAAGGGGGAAAACCACATCTAAGAGCAAGCCAGGGCAGTGTTTTCTCCCAGATTCACCCCTCTGATCTACCAACAGGTCCCCATCACCTGGTGGCACCAGGTCCCTGGACAAACCCTGAGGAAGCCTGGCACTGAGCTGAGGTGTGCCCAGGGCAGTCAGCCCCACATCTCTGTGTGGGAAGGGAGGAGCTTGCAGACTGCTGGATAAGCATAGATGGAAAAAATAACCAAGTAGTTCCTTGGGCATTGCATTCTCAAATTGCCTGAATCTCCACACCCACTGAGGTGGGTACACCTCCTCAGTCTGGAGGAGATGATAAAATTGTTTGTGCCCTCTTAGGCATTCCTCAAGGAATTACTGCTGTGATCTAGTGAGAGACTCAACTAGATAATCTATTCCAGAAGAGAACCACCAAGGTCCGCACAGCAGAGGGTTTTAGCTCCCCCTGAAAGCCCAGATTATAGAGGTCTGTGTTGGCACAAGCCATTGCCCTGCTCTGGGCTCATCATGCCACTCTGTCCTGCATTTCCTGTTCCAGGACTTGGAGCACAGAACTCCCCAGCCTGCCTGCACAGCTCAGAGCAACCACCCTCCTGCTCTGTACTATTCCTACTGACAGACAGCATGGAGAATAACAATTTCCAGTTGCCTCGAACATGCAAAATCAACCTTAAAGACTAACTAGCAAATTAGATAAAAGAATGCAAAAAGTAGGCACACAGAATGAAAAACACAGCTAGAACAGTGGATAAACAGATAATGGGGAACATAGGGGCTTTTGTGGCAAAATTATGTAACAAGAAATAACAGCACATGCACTAAGAGAAGTTCAAAGCAAAATCATCAGAATATTGGGGGCTCTCAGTGAATATGACCACCAGAGACCCCTTTAGATGACCCTTCAGAACCATAAGAGGACTTCCAGTAAGAGGCAGAGGCATCTAAATTAATTCTAGGAAAAGTGATGTTCATGTATCAGCTCGGAAATATGTTATAATGGATATGATCAATCATGGTGGAATAAACACCCTGATGTAAAATTTCACAACACACATCCACTTAGGGGGAAAATCCCCCAGATGTGTCCAGCACTGTAATAAGAAATGCCTGCTTTCTAAGACTTCCAATTGTGTTAAAATTTTTGTTCTCAAGCTGATTTCAGCATCTTAGAGGGCAGGACTAGCCAGAGTACAGCTCATGGCAGTTATAAGCTGCTCTTCCCAAAGTATTGCAAAACAGCAGGGTTGGATCCTTGGCCAGCAAATCCTTTGCCTGGGGGCACAAGGGCAGATTGAGGTGAAATGCTGTACACTGGGCTGCTGCATTCCTCCAGGAGGAATGAAGGTCAAAGACTTTGGGAGACAAGAGACAAATGAAAGGAGAAGGCAGCAATCTGAGCATCCAAACCTACTGGCACTATACCCACAGAAATCCCTTATAATTGTGGTAAAACCTTCAGCCTGGCTAAAAATCAGAGAAAGCCTCTTAGGTGCCCCAAGCTCGTGTGTCCCTGAGCAGGTACTCTGAAAGGACTGTTTCATCTCTACTAACACCTGAAAAATTCACAGTTTAACCTTTACTCTTGAATTTCATCTCCTGTGGTAAGAGAACAGCCTGTCCTCTGCCACCCCAGTGATGTTGCAGAGAATAATGTACACCTGTACAGGGCTTTGAAAACCATTTTACAAGACCCCAGAGTTTGTCATTATTCCCCAAACATGCTTCAGAGAGAGGCTGGTGCTCAGCATGCAGCAGCCAAGAGTAGGGCCAGGGCCAAGGACACCCAGCCTCATCTGCCAGCAGCACCCCAAGGCAGGAGGCAATCCCAGCAGGAATACCAGGAGCACCTGGCATACAAATCCAGGCAATCACAGCAGCACCTGGCATACAAGCCCCTGTCTGCAAGCCAGCACATTCTGGTAAGGATTCCCATGCACTTCAATAATGGATGCAAGAGCAGCTCTGCTCCCAACGCTCAGCAACCGCAACCAAAGAGTTGGCGCTGTTCTTACTCTACTCCAAAAGTCACAATAAAGACCAACATCATGGCAATAAGCAAGAGAGCTGCATCCCCAGAAAAGCTCAGGAGCCCTGTGTTTCCCCTCCCATGCAGGCAGAAACAGTTGTTCCTCTCCAGCTCATAACAGAGGCACCCAGAAGAGCCAGGAGGAGAGAGACAGAAAGAGTTAAGCAAAGGTAACAAGAGCAAGAGAGACAACAAAGCACTGACACCCCCACACAGGCCCTCAGGTAGTTTCTTGCCACTGAGTCCATCCCCAAGTGCCATTCACACGACTTTTCCATCCCCTGTCACATGTTAATAATTGTTGTCCATGGCCCTTCTTCTAATACCTGATGCCAGAGGGGTCAGGGCAGGGAGAGCCACACAGAGCCTGCTGGGCTCTGAGGGAACCTGCAAGACAAAGCAGGCAGCACAGATATTCCTGCTGCAGAAACTACAGAGATTTTTCCAAAACTTTCCTATACAAATCACATACAATCAGCAGCCTGGAAAACGTGTGTGAACCGACCATTTAATGCAGCAGTTCAGATCCTGTCAGCTGGGGCACAAGGATCCTGGCTGCTTGATTTGCTCTCTGTTGAGTAGCCCTCCCAGCTTCTACAACACAGGCAAAAGCTAAGATCATCTATACTGAAGTATGCTAGCTCCAGGAATCCTGATTTTCTTGACAAAACCTATTCCAAACAGACAAACCACTAAAATTTGAAGCACCCTCACAAATGAATATATTAAGTTGCATCAATAATAATTTATCTTTTACATATCACTTCCCTCATACTTATTTTCTAAACTAAGTACAGTGGAACAATAACCCCAAGTATGCATAGTTTTTCATGTTTAAATACACAAAAGAAAGGTGCACAGAAATAAAAAACTGTGGAGCTTCACACCTGGAAAAGACCACAGGAGACAGGAGATCTGTTGCTCATTCCAGCATTTCTCTACATGGATGAGATTTCCTTTACAGTGCAGCATCCTGATAGACCTCAGAAACCTAGAGCAATATCCTTTTGCATGCATAATAGTTCCTTCAGTGCATATTTACTTTCATGCAGCCCATCATTCTTTATTTGGAGCTATATTTTTATGCACAAAACAGTAGCTTTCAGAGGAGGCAGGAGTTATTAAAAAGTTCATCTGTTCCAGCTGCTTAATCCTCACTTAAACTCATCATTAATCCTTTTTTTATGACACCATAATTGTCACCATGGCAACCAATTATGATGTCACAAACAAGATTAGAATTTTAGATAGGGGAACAGAATTAGCTTCTCTGCTATTTGTTTAGGTCCTTAGTGGCTGTCATGCCTGATCAAATCATTGCCCAATGAGTTCAAAACTCTGCTCAATATCCCACCAATGCAGGGCAAGGCAGACAGAAACACAGGCAGGGGGATGTGCCCAGTGAAGGATGGGAAGGTGCAGGGCACAGACACTCCCTTCCCAGCCCCTCCAGGTCACATTCTCAGCTCCTGAAGCAAGAAATCATTGGCAGCTCCAGTGACATTGTGGGTACTCAGTAGTCAGACTTCTTACAAATGCAATTCATCTTCCTATTAAAGCCTAATCCTTCTTTGGATTCCACTGAATATTCCCCTTCAATGATTTGCTGCAGCAAAGTCCCTATTAAATACACACAAAACAATCATGTATGGCAAGTAAAGAAAAAGCCCCTGAGCTCACTTATTTCATCATATTTTCTTCTACTTATAAACCAAATAACCACAGTCTGTCATCTTTCTTCCTGCAGAATAATCACAAACACACTTGAATGCCTGAAGTGATTTACCCTTCTTTAGTCCTTTTTCATCTCATCTATAGCTTTTCAGGCTCCCAACAAATCAAAGGAAGAAAAGAGTAAAACTAATAAAGAGGTCAGATGTCAGCCACCCAGGTACCATGCAGCACACCATCAACAGCTGGAGGTGTCACATATTCACCATAAAGATGATTTGTCCCCATTCCTTCCCCCCTGGAGGTTTTGTTTGTGCCATTCTGGTGAGGTAAATGAATTAGAGCAACAGCAAGTGTTAAGCTAAGAGCAAAACTCACCAAAAAAGGGATTGTCCCAGGGAATAACATCAGGACTTGCACAGAGGCACCCTCCTCTAACACATGCTCCTTTCAGCAGCCAGGGCTGGCTTTGAACCATTAAAGAACAATCCTGAGACCAGCAGTCATGGGCAATCCGTGCATTTTACTTTCCAGACAATCTATTGTAGCTCATGGAAAACGTGACAAATGTGCCCCCCCAGATGTACACACCCTAGAGAGGCAAGAGATTTGCTCTCATGTCCTGCACCAGGACAGAGTCACAGAACAAGTGGCTCCCAGCTGCCCTTGCAGCTGGCAAAGCAGTTCATTTTCGAGATGCAGTTCACAGCAGGCAAAATGGCAACGTCTCTATTTGGCTGTAGAGATATTGCAGCACTTTATAAAACTGACATACTTGCCAGCATCCACTAAAAGAAGCCACCACTTCCACTTCAAAGCAGATTTATATCTTGCCAAAAAAAAAACCAAAAACCAAAACAGCAACAACAAAACTAAAAAAAAAAAATCAACCAAAAAAAAAAACACCAAAAAAAAAATCACCAACTTTTTGCAAGCAAAATTATGTTTTGCTTTTTTTTAATTTGGAAGCATTTGTCAAACACTAACAAGAATATACATATATTCATCCTATGTGTAGGAAGGGTCCACATAAAAACTAATTTTAAGACTGCTTTCCATGGACTGCCTGCAGTCAATAGAGATGGACTCTTCCAGAGAACAGTTTGGAGCCAGAATTATGTTGGCAAAATGGTTCTCTGGAGAAGACTCCCTCACATGCTAACAACCATTGAGTCGGGGTAGTCTCCCCAGCCTGAAATTATCCTGCAGAAATAATTCCTCCTCTCCTCACACTGACTTTTTCACACATACCAGCACTCACAATTT
The DNA here is from genome assembly GCF_051311805.1 of Agelaius phoeniceus. NCBI lineage: Eukaryota > Metazoa > Chordata > Aves > Passeriformes > Icteridae > Agelaius > Agelaius phoeniceus. The sequence continues at coordinate 13,240,488 of NC_135269.1, forward strand.
TTCCAGAGCCAGCAGGGCGTGACACCAACCACTAAGATGTGCATGTGGGGACTGATTCATCACAGCAGAGCCATTAGAAGGAAATGCATTAGTCCTAATGGCAAGAACTGCACATTCACATGGTCTCTTCCCAAGAAAGTTCTTAAATCCTGCGGGAGACATATGTCTGGAACAGCAAAACCAGTACAAGCAGACACTGTTCTGCCACTGACAGTTCAGCAATCCCTTGTCCAGACACAATTTACTATAACAAACACTGCCTTGCTATTTCACCTCTCTCTTATAGTTGTTTCCAGGCTGCAGTTACCAACACCCTTCAGTCCTACCTCCCTTCCTTTTCTGCTGCCCAGACCAGTTGGATGGGAGCTGCTCAGTCCAGAGAGCCAAATTTCACAGAAATTTGAGTACTACAAAATTCTGTTGAGCTGAGCACGCTGTGGTGCTCAGCAAGCAGAGCATGGTAGGAGAGAGAGAGATCCTCATCCTGCCAAGATCCTGGAGCCCCCTCCCTGAGAGAGGGTAATTGTTGATCCAGCTGCTCCATTGTCAGAAAGGAGCAGCAGAAATGGCTCTCAACACCTCTTCAGGGCAGAAGCCTTTCCAGCTCTAACATCAGGCATCACTTTCATCCTCTCTGTAAGACAAGAGCTGTTGCCAGTGAGTGACTACTCAGCTTTCTACCAACCAGTTACTTCCACCAGTAGCTGCAGAGGAAGACTCCCAGATACAGAACATTCTCAGAAAGAGAAGGAAAAAAACAACCATTAACCATAACACCTGATGTACTTTCAGCTTCCAGACATCCCTGGAGAATCACCTCCCTCTTTAGCTGGAAAAATTTGGATGGCCACCCAACATTACTCTGATAACATATTCTAATCATGACACCAAGAAGCTCCTGCTAGCTGTCAGAGGACAATTCATCTCCCATGTTCCTTCAGTCTCTGGTAGCTCAGAAGAGGCTGAGTGTCATAGGGCTGACCAGTACTAGATCTGGTCATTACAACACATTCCTAGCATAAAAAATGAATCATGGACAAGATAGTTTCACAAATGCTACCAAATAACAACTTTGGCTTGCACTCCCATTCATTGGAAAATTCTCATACTGCAAATCAAAACAAAATCACTTTTCTCTTCTGAATCAGAGTGAAAAGAAGAACTCAGGATGAAGAAAGGGAATTATCAGCCATCCTATATTTTACTTATAAGATGAATAATCCTATATTTTACTTATAAGATGAATATATAGATACATTGGTCATGTTGTGAGGTTTCTTAAACAAACCAGCATCTTTCCCAGAAGATTTCAGTGGGAAAATATCATGTCAGAAATGTTTTTACAATGGAAATATTCCCCTGGGAACTTTAAAGCTACCCTTCTCCACCACAGAAGACTGGAATTACAAGCATATGCATATATTGTGGTAGCTTCACAAGTATTACCTGATGCCCAACTGCCTTAGAATGAGCAAAAGGTCATCATTTTAAAAAAACAAATGTTTTTCCCCCCCCTCTGTTTGAGCAGACTCTTCACAGAATGGCTTTGAAACCCTCCTTGTGTTTCAGCACACACCCCCAGCTCAGGCACATCAGGCATGAGCCCTGCAGGCTCACCTGGCTGTCCCCAGCACCTTCCTCACTCACTCAGCTGCTGACACACACTGTTGTGCCTGCAGCCACCCATCATGGAGATATTTTCACTGGTTTTCATTTATCCTCCTATTATTTGTGGTTGCACACATAATAAAAGCTGCTTTGTCTGCCTGTGTAGTAAATTTGTCTCATTGTCTTACAACCTCGCTGTGAGAAGCTGTTAGGATTGATTCACAATAGGGCCAACATTTCCATCAAGCAAATATCATGCTCAGCACCTGACAAATTGTGACACTGTTTGCAAAGTGACTGAATCAGGAACAAAAAGCTCCCACTGCGTGTTTGGGTAGGGGTGGCTGGGAAAGGGGCTGGGAAAGGGGCTGGGAAAGGGGCTACCATGCAGGAAACAGGGGCTGCTGTCCAGGCACAGCTGGGACACAGCAAAACCCAGGAGAACCCTGGGATTTCTGGGCATGATGCAGGCAGGAGTGGGCAGGAGAGCTAACCTGCCAGGGAACTGCCTCCTGAGACAGCAAGCTGTGTCTCCTACAGCAGAGGAGTCACATCTTTCTCTTTTTCACCCATTGGATCAAAGTGGGTGGAGTTGATTTTGGTGCCCCAGCTTATTGCTTCCCTCTTTTCTTTCTCTCTGTATTTCACATCCTTATTGGCTTCTTTCAAGCTTGGAAAAATTTCTGTTATAAAGAATTATCCAGTGTGCTCTAAGCACAATTTCCCACCCTTCCTTCCCCTCCTTCTCTCATTTTGTAATTGCTGGTGACCCACTGGAAAAGCCTATCTTTGGTCAGCTGGAAGACCCAAAACTCTGAGTGGGTTGAAATAATCAAATCCTTTTTTTATCACCTGCAGCTCCCAGCACAAGCAGATGGGAGAAGCAGACACATGGAGCAGGCCCATATCCATATCCTTCAGCAGGCAGTCAGGCTCAGCTTTATAACTGGTAAGATGCACAGCCACAAAGGACAGTAAAATAACATCACTGGTGGCAGAAAGGCAAGGCCATTTGCTATCTTGGCACTTGACATGTAAAATGGGATGATCTCAATTTTCATGAAGCAAAAGACTTGAGTAATCTTAGGACAAAGGCCAAAGAGTGAAAAGAAAGTGAATTACCTTCTTTTTCTGCTAGGTCAGAAGAGGGGTATAATCAGTGTGTGCTGGAAGCTCTCCCTGCCTCTGCCTGCACTGCACTTCTCCCTGAACAGAAGGCACTCCCTGCCAATTAGGAAATGAGGAGGAATGAACCCAGCACTTTCAAAGCCATAGGTCAGCTCCCTTCTTCCTTCCATCTCTGTCCCCAAATTAGTCATCTGATCTTCTCTTCCCACAGAAGAATAGCATGAGCTGAGAAAGGAGAGGAGCCCCCAGCTCAGCGGCTGTGGCTTACTGGACCAGGTACTAACACAAACACCATACTCAAAGCCTTTCCTCAGAAAGAAGGGAAATTGGAATTGGAAGAAGCTATTGTATGGGCAGCAAAATGACAGCTTCAACCCATCATCTGCTGATGGCAAAATTACATTTCAGTGCTTTCCTTTCTGCACTGAGGAGGTGGGGGTAAGGGGAGAAGAGGAACTGAGCAATCCAGGGATTAGGGAAAAAAATGCCATATTGCCCAACCAAGGGATCAGATTAGGTTTTCCTTTTAAATTCCCTGCTATCTGATCTCTCACATTTTCACCAGACATGAGGTGAAAATTGGAAAGAATGTATTCCTTCCTCTTGAATAGGTGACTAGAAGATTACATATGAGGAATGAAAATTACTTGTGCATCATATTAAACATCTCACCCAGCTGCAGACAGAGATGGCTCAGCTTTGTGTTCTTCATTAAAAAAATAGGAAAAATTAGAAGAATTTACTCCACTCAATCTCTTTTTTTTTTTTTTTTTTGAATCATGTGGGAGATTTTTCTAAACACATTCTTTAAGAGGGGAGCTCACACAACACTCTCTCTGGGTTTGCCCTGTCCCAGACAGCATTTCTTAGAGTGCTTCTGGCTTGAGACTGCCCAGAGGCTTGGATAAACATGCATAATGCTTGGCTTATGTTGTTGATGTCCATCACATCCCTGGGAGTCTGGGGTCTGGAAAGCCCAGGCTATTCCCAGAGGGAAAGACAAGCAGTATCTCCTCTGGAAAGCAGAAAAGCTGGGCTTCTGCCAGCCCTCCCTTTGAGGGTACCAGAGTCTCTGCCAGGCCAGACTGCCTGCAGACATCCCTGCTGAAGGCTGTGGGTTTTGTCCCTCTCAAATGGATTAAGGTTTGATTGGTAAGGGGATTTTTGGGGAAAGAGCTGCCACTCCTAGGCCACTAGACTGAAGGGGTAGTAGTTTCTAAACACCAGATGTAAAATCTGTGAGGGGGCACCTTAACTGCTTCATTGGTCTCAATCCAACTCCTGGCTGCCCCAGCATCACAGCCAGCATTACTCATCCTTCTCTGTGCTGAAAAAGGAGGAACAAACTGCTGCCAAGACAGAGGCCAAATAACCCGACACTCGGTAATTTTGCTGTTCACGCTGGAACACGGCACATTTATCAAACCATGATATGGTCCATATCACACTCAAGGAAATGAAAAACACTGCTTTGCTGTTTGCTGTCCAGGATGAATCAAGATTCACAAAGCCAAAAGAGAGTCCAGGCAAGCATCACAGCCCTAGCCTGTACCCAACCCATTGGGAGCCTGCTCCAGCACTGTTTGTTATGCATCACTGGGGCTTGTCAGACACCTCTCAGCATTCCTTCAATACCTGAAAAAGCTGGAAAAAATAAAAGCTGAAAAGCTGGAGAGGGTAACTAGTGCCTCTTTCTTTTTGCCATAGGCTGGTGTTGTACTGACAGAAAGAAGTCAAAAACCAGTTTCTATTCCAATTACACTTTAAAAGAGCATGCAACTCCTCTGCAACACAGCCTACCACTGCAGGGCTTGGAAATTCCCCATATTGCAGCTCTAAAGGGGAGAAGGAGGCAGCTTATGAGCAACTTGATGGTAAAGAATCAGAGATAAAGCACTGTGCTATAAAGCTCACACTAACCTTGGAGGCAGGAAAAAACTGTTTGAGCAACCTCAATAACTTAAATCTAACCTTGTAGAATGTGAAACCCAGTGTTCATGTAGTTCTGTGTTCTTTGTTCATTGTACCATGCACTGCACAGCCCCAGGTATATAAATAACACAGAGCACAGGGGTCTGGGTGAAGGCAGGGCAACAAAGGGAAATCATAGAATTAAAAGGACAGAGAGCAACTAAAAAAATATAGAAAGACATAAATTCTCTCATGGTAGACACTGGCCAGGGACAAAACTACCTGCTGCAAAGCCAAATGCAGTGCCCTGCAAGAGAAGTGACAGTTTCAGCTGTTGGCTACCTGCAGAGACAGAAATGAAGAACGAGGAATACCTTAAGTTCTTTTCACTAACAGAAGGCCACCCACAACCAAACATGTCAGCTGCACCTGTACTGTTGCTAATTCCTTCTTCAATGTCATTTTAAATCGAGCTAAAAGCTGGGGGTGACTACAGTGCCAGAAGCAAAGGTTCCTACAAGCACAAGCAGCTGGCAAGGCACTGGTGGTGGATATCCCTTGAGGCAGTAGCATCAAAGGCACTTATCTTTTGTTTCCTATCTGCACGAGGGTTTTTAAAATGCGAATTCTCTCAGTGTCTCAACTTACAAGCAACCTCAAAAGTCATAATGAAACTTTATTCACATCTTTGGCATTTCACTAACTTTGACAACAGAGTCCATTGCCCTCTGGGGCTCCATCTCAAACCCACAGATCAGGCTAACATCAGCAATTAGTAATGAGGGACCTGGCCTGGCATGCACTTTCACATGGCATTTCACTGCCTTCAGAGCACCTGCAGGATGCAATGCTCCAGGAGGAATGAACCTCGCTGTGTTTTCACAACAAAAGGATATACTCCTGGGATCACTCACTAATTGGATAAAAGCATCAGAACTACCCCATTGCCATCCCTAGAGGAAACTCATTAGCAACCTAATGAAATAAAGTGATGACAGGAAGGTATTCTCTCATCATCTTTTAATGCTAACGGCCTTTAAAGCTATTTCGCTTCCTCATCCCCTCCTATGGTGCCCAGAAACCCCATGGCACCTCTCAGAGCATCACAGGCAGTCCCCTCTCCTGCATATTACACAACATCAGGGAGCAGTTTCAGAGCACAGAGGGATTCTAGGGTGTTCGACTCACCATCTTTGATGAATCTATGCAATTGAAGCCTAATCCCTGCTCCACTTGGAAAATGCTCCCCAGTGGGTCAAGCTTCCTGATGAGTCATACAATTTAGAAGAAATATAACCTCACTACTAAGGACTTTGCTGTTTGGTTTTATGACAGGCAAAACTCATGAACATTTGAAAGAAATGAGAAATATTGAAACAAATGTTACAATTTTGAAATCCTTTGAAGTTGGTGAAATTACAAATGTTGAAGCGAGTTCTACATAAGCGTAGTGCTTCTAATAATTATGTCTCTATTAAACATTATAATTTTTTACTCCTTCTCTAAAAAGCATCAGCTCATACCCCCAAACACTTCTGTATCATATAGCCTTAATATGCACATATTTTAGATGTACATATTAAACACAAACTCCTTAGTAACAGCGAGGGAGGAATGGATAATTTTGAATAAATCTGAAAAGGATATTAGAAAGCAAGACAAAGTATTTGCCCACCACATTTCCTCTACCCACCCCTCTGACTGCTAAACACCTTCCTCCAAGTCCCTGGACATTGAAGAAGAGCCCACATCTCTCCTCCAAGAGCTCTTGCACGGAGTCAGACCCCAAAAGCACCGAAATCATTGATCTCTGCAGTGCATCTGTGGCCCAGCTGAGGTTACAGGGCTGCCAGCTGCACCACTGCCAATCAGTGACCTCCTTGCTGGTGCTGCACACCTTACTGGCAGCCCCAGGGAAGGGCATCCTGCATCTTCTCATCTCTCTTGTTTAGACACAGGGGGAGCAATGAAGTGTTCCATTATACCTCAGTCTCGAGTGCAATTAGACACCTGCCTTCTCTCTGATTGCATGGCCATTTGTCTGCAGCAATGGGGATTAGTGTTAGGTAGTGGTAGGACTGGTGAGCTGGAAATCCTTATAGGTAGACTTTAATGCTATAACTCCCACCCTCCCCAAAAAAACCCAAAAATTTGCATGAACCAAATCATGAAATAGCACATTCCCATTAGGAACTGTAAGTTTTGAACCTAGCAAAGCTTTCAAATAGCTGTTAAATGGAAAGGGATGCTGGCAGTGCCATTCAGAGCTGCATTGGAATGGAAATCCAGAACTGAAGGGTTCAGGACCTCATTACCAAGGTTTTCCTAGCACAAGTGTTTCAAACTACCAAACTTCCTCAAAAATGCAATATAGATAGGTATTGGGAAATACCTATCAGGCTCAATTCCTGAGCACAGATAAGGTCAGGCCTGCACCAGCTTTCTTTGTCATGACATAGTATTTAGTGATCATTCATTCCCCAGAAACACCCAACAAATCCTTCCTTTCCCCTCAGCCTCTTCCCCTACTTTATGCTCAGCCATTTCACTAAATTAACTGAAGGTGTTGGGTGAGACATTCACAAGAACCACTTAGTGCCCTGTGGCAGCCTCATGCTACAGAAGATCTTTAAAAAGGAGCCCTCCCACTTGCTCAGTGAAATAAGTCAGAAGCAAAACTTCACAGAAACAAAGAAAGCTTTGGTTTGAAAAGGATCTTACAAATCATCTTGATCCAACACCTCATCCATAGGCTGAGACAATTTCCACTGTCCCAGGTTGCTCAGAGCTCCTTCCAACCTGGCCTTGGACACTTCCAGAGATGGGGCATGTGCAGCTTCTCTGGGCAACCTGTGCCAGGGCTCCACTACCCTCATGGGAAAGAATTTCATCCTAATATCTAATCTAAACCCATCCTTTTTCAGCTTAAAGCCATTTTTCCTTGTCCTGTCACTAGATGCCTTTGTAAAAAGTTCCTCTCCAGCTTTCCTGTAGGCCCCTTTTAGGTATATTTGGGTATATTATACTCCAAGCAAGATCAAATTATAATATTCATGCACAGCTGTCCTCTGCCTCTCCCCCAGCCTTCAGGTTTTCTCTAAAAGTTGCAGTTTCAATCCTTTTCTCTTCCAGTTTCCTTTTGGCCTGGATGAGAGGTCTTGCTCTAAGTGCTAGGGTTGAAGATCTGTTCCCAGTTTGTCCCAGAGACTCCATCTGCACTCTAAAACAAGTCTCTCCATGTTCCTTTCCCTTTGCTTCTCAAAGTGCACCTACAAAAATTCAGGCTGCCTGTGCTATGGATTGTCACAGATTACAGCCCAACAGGTGGAAAAAGCTGAGACAGCATCCAATGGATGAGAATGACACTTTTAATTTGAGGTGAGGCTCTGACCAGCACACTAGATTTTTTTGGAGTCAAAACCAAACAGCCTCTTCCTTGACACTGTTTGTGGATCTCTTCTGCAGACTAAGATGGGGGACTGTGATCTTTTGTAAGAGAAAAAATTCTGGTGAAATTTAAGGTAAAAAAACCTCTTTTTTTCCTAACCACAGTCATCCCAAGCCCAGTGTTTTCCTCAGAGACCAGTTCAAGCACTGACTGGAGTAGTCTGTGCTAGTGTGTGGCACACATTAGACAAGGTGGTGCTGGTGTGAGGACTGCACACACCTTAATCTTCATGGACAAAATCCTCCCTGAATTCCTTTATAGGCAAAACACAAAAGACAGGTTTCCAGGTAGGAAAAAAAAGCCTTTAGGAGCTGGCTGAGAGGAAATCAACATTACTGCTCACAAAGTGGGCTGCATGTGCATCAGCAAGAGCCTCACCAGGAGCTCAGCATCCCCAGAGAAAGGGTAACAGGAGAATCCAGAGGCTGGCACAGCATGGCACCAGGGAGGAAGCTGCACCCAGCACATCCACACCAGGAGACACAGGGAAACAGAAAGGAAAAGCACAATATAGGCAGAAATGAGAAGTGAAACCAGAGAGATGTGGAGGCTTTTAAAGAGAGAAATGGGCCTGAAAACCTGGTACACAGCTCTTGGCACTGCCCTTTCCATCAGACCTATGGCCTTTGCCATGAGCAAGCACATTAACATTTTGCATGCATAAATATGCATTACCCTAGAGAAAGGGACAGAAAAAGGCTGAAAACTCACACACCATACATTGGAATTAGCAACATAATGACAACATAATGTTGTTGTTGTTGTTATGTTGTCATTTATCCTTCATCTTTGTCCCTGGATATTTATACAGAGCATGCACCAAGGCCCACAAGCACACAGCACACTGTGGTGTGTATTTCTCAGCCCACAGAGGGCCCAGCAGGTTTTTGGTGAAAGCACAGATGGCTTTCCCACATGACTGCAACTTTTAAAGCACACAGCAAAGTCTTTCGTGCCCATGTCCCACCATAAACCCTCTTCACCCTGAAGGGACATCACTCCAGCCACACACAGCCAGCAAATACCCAGCACTAACCCACACAGAGGCCCCTATAGTCTCCCTACACACACATGGGCTTCTCTAGACGTACTCTCAACACTTTTTTTTTTTTTCAGATATACCCCATCCCACACCACTTTTCTTTGCTAAGGGCAACAAATCATAGAATCATTCAAAAACTAAAAGAAGCGGGAGAAAAAAATGCCCCCAGACCAACACTGGACACATGGGTGAACATGTACTCATATACTTGAGTTCATGCATTCCTTCCACTTAAAAAGAGCTTTTAAAGAACCAAAACAACAACTTTGTAAAGTGAGACAAAAGAAGAGCTCCAAATTTCTACATACAATTTATTCCAAGGCAAAGTTTCTCACTGACAGTTCTGTAAGTAGAAGTGGATACAAAGATGTGAGGCTGCCACTCCTGACTTTTTATTATTATTATCATTATTCTTTCCCCCATTCCTCCTTTCTTTAACATCTGTGAAATCTTTTGTCTGACTGTCACATGTGCATGTCATGCTGCATGTAACACAAAGCAACAGAAAGAGCACAGGAGATTGTTGCCTATACACATCTCCTTCCCAAAACCTCAGCCAAGTTGCCAATTAAAAAAAATTTTAAAAATTTAAAAAAAACAAACACCCAAACAATAAAAAAAATAACCAAACAGATCTATGAAAAGCCTGGTGAGGCTTCAAGAAGATCATTTCAGCCCCATGGCTGATCCAGGAGAGAAGAAGTGACTACCTGCTCGTTTATTCCAAAGGAACAGAGAGAACAAAATCGGTTTTCCACTTCATCAAAGTTATGTGGCACCTGATTCAGCACTTTTTACACGATGAAATTTTCCACCTGCAGGGCAATCTGAGTGTACAGGTCCGTGCCTGTGCTACACAACAGCTTCATTATGTGCCCACAGAGGCTCACCCTTTCGGATCACTGGTGCACTTATCTCATTTTGACTATGTACATAATTCCATTGCAGCTCGTGTGTCATTTTAGTCAGTCGCCACTCACAGCACCTCTTTTGTGAGGTGCTGCTAAGCCCAGATACAGAAGGAAGAAGGTCAGACACGCTTTAAATTCAAAGACAGTCCCTTTACTTTGTGCTGCATAGAGAGACATTGATGGCCAGACTGGCAGCCACATCTCAATGTCAGGAGGGAGCCTTAAATGTCAGCTTGATTTTCCCATGGTAGGATTCTTCTTTCTGACTATCCTAGCATTTTTCTGCATTCTGCTGCAGCACAGAGCTTCCACCTCAAAGCTTTATAAATCAAATAGCTTCATGAAGGCCTCCTCATGTACCAAAAACATCCAGTCATCTGCTTTGGGTGGAAACGACAAAATGGTGATGAAAGTCTTGGGTGACAAAGTAAATCGAGTTACTGTTGCACGAGTGGGTGGTAAGAAGACTGCACAGTACCTACCCACAACTCCTAACAAAGACAGTTGCAGGCAGATCCTCTGAGATTAGGCCAGAGAGTGAGAATTATTTCCTTGACATTTGGTAGAAAGTAAAAACCCATCCATCATTTTCATGCAGAGTAGCTGCACTCATTTATAGGATTAGAATGTGTTAATATTCAAAGAAACTTAGGTAAAATAAAACAACACAATCAAAAGATCAAAGACTTGTGTTGAGTGTTTTCATTTTTACAAATGTCATTCAGCTTAAGTTATTTATAATACTTCACAGTACACTAGTGAATGCTGTCACATTTCATTAAACAATTAAGCCTTAGTAATAGGAGACACATCTATTATCTTGTCTATATTCAATATTTACTGAGAAGTGATACGTGTCTTATGACTGTTATCGTGTCTGAAAACAAAAGAACAAAAATAATGAGGATGTTTTCAAGTTTACATTTCTACTTTGGTCCCCCATCTGTAGTCTCAGGTACTTAAATGCTCATCAACAGTGACAGGGTTTTTGTAATAAGGATTTCCCAGAATTTCCTTGCCATAACTTTTTCCCCTTCAAACGCAGTGACAAAACCTGCTCTAATTATAACTCCTGTTCGTGACTGCCAGGGCAGGCAAGCAGTTCCTGCTGATGGTGCAGGGGGAGAGGCCAGCTCGATTCTTGGCTTCTGCTGGCAGAGGAAGGGTCGGGAAAGCACACAAGGCACATCCCAAACAGATCCATTTGGCAGGAGGGGGGGAAACTCCAGCCAAGGGAACTCAAACCACCTCCTTGAGGTGCTTTCACAGTGACTCATTGCTCCGGGAGTGGAGCTGGGTGGCCAGGGGACTCAGGCAGCTCAGGAAAGAGTGCCTCCAACCTCTCCATCACCAAAAGGGCAGTGCATGGCTCCCTGCTGGAATTCCCTGTCTGGCCAAGGACAAGGCAGGAGCACAGAGCTGCCAAGACGCAACACAGGACTCTGAGGTGTTCATTACAGCCCCACATTTGGAAATTCCTGGCTCAGGGAGGAGCAAAACTTCTAAAGCCTGCCACCCACTGCCTCAGTCAGGATTTCTCAACCTGGTCAAAATGAAACTGCATTTCTCTAGGAAAACCATTCTCTGGTGACAAGTGTTTGCCAAACATCACCTGAGCTCTCACAAGAAGGACATTAAAAATCACAACTTTATTTTTATCTACAATGCCACTAATCAAGATTCCCTGAAATTCTAAATAATAATTAATTAAGAAATTAAAAACCATTTGCTCTATTGATTGTTTCAGTTAGCTTGCTCTTTAGGTTGTCTTGTTTTGATTTTTAGGGATGATCTTTTGTTTGGTTGGGGTTTTTATTTGTTTATTTATTACTTTTACTGTTTCTCTAAGCTTAATTAAATGACAAGACTGCATTTCAGATGAGATTTTGGAGGTGCAAATACCTGCAGGAGACTACCAGATAATGCTTTATTTTCCAGGTTTCCTCCTATCTTAGCTTTTATTGTATATTCTTACTAAGCATCTATCTTTGGTAAAATCTGAATTTCTCTTTATATCACAAATTACTTCAGGAAAGCAACTTTAACTTCTACTTAATCTAGAAGACACCACAAGGTTCCTCACAAGCTTTGTAATGACAAAATAATATAAATTAAAGGGGAAAAAAATTACCTCACAGCTTTCTGTTCCAATATCTTGTAAATATTCTGCTGGGCATAGAAATGTATGGGATAAATACTATTCTGAGAACCAAACTGTAAAAAGCATTTCTCTCTGGCAGATGTACATATTTAATTCACTTTTCAGTTTTCGTTTGCCAATCTTTTCACAGCGGGGCGGGAAACTGAACTTTTGGTTTTATCAGTTTATAAAAAAAAAAAAAAGAAAAAAGAAGTTTTTCCTTTTGTGAGCCAATGTGTCAGATTTTCAGCAGAAGAGCCAAAACATCATTAAGATATTTAACTCCTTATGTGCAGGGAAAAATATAAATTAGGGCTAAGAATTGCTGCTTAGCTGCTGGCATCCTGATGGCATCCTTGGCTGCTAAGCATCCAACTATGGAGTGGATGGTTTAAGAGATGAAAAGGGAGATTGCTTGCTGAAAAGGGAGGTTTCTCTGGCTGTCACTCTCTTTGCAAGGCGACAGGAACTGCAAGGGACCGAAGGTTCTGCCTGCAGCCCTCGTCCCATCCCATCCCATCCCATCCCATCCCATCCCTCTGCCCTCTGCCCCAGCGGCTCCCCCTGTTGATCCCAGCCCCAGCGTTTCCATGAGAAGGAATTTACGCTCAAGGGACCTTCCAGCCACGGACACGGGAGCAGCCACACTCTAAAAAGCCATCAGGTCCCGCCCAGGCAGGGACAGTGGCGCATCCCCCCGTGCGTGTGTTCCCAGTTCCAGCACAGCAGCACCGGGGGCAGAGCGCAGCGAGCGCGGATCGGCTCCAAACGCAGCCCTGCCGAGTGCCAGCCGCAAGGTGATGGGGATGGCTGCGAGCATGGGAGCAAGGTCCTGGGCATTGCCGGGCTCCCCACCAAGCGTACCTGCGTTATTTACAGCGAGTTTCTCCTCCTGCTGCTTTGACTGGGGGACAAACACGCCTACGTTGGTATTTGCTACACAAAATCATGATGGATTTAATACAGCGGTTCCTGCCTTGCAAGCTACAGGCCACATCGGCACAAAACATTGATTTCTGAACATGTTACTCATAGTTTTGGTACAATTCGAGGGAAACTAACAAGTTCTTTGCATGCAACAACAACGTCAGCTAATTAGAGGTGTATTACATTGAGGATATTTGCTGTTCAACAACAAATTTAAAAAGAAGATAATACTTGAAGCCCAGACTCAGGCAAACTACAGTTCAATAACATTGGCACAGCAGAAGTTTTTCTTTTTTTTTTTTCCCCTGTAACAATACCCTGACCTCCCATTTCACTCCTTCAACTGCTGCCAATAGATTTATTCTGTTACATGCATTTTCGTGCACCTTTATTATTTTAAGCAAGTTCCAGCTGTTGGGGTTTTTTCCCCTGAATGTATAAAAACAGCTCTACAGGTGTGTATAGCAATGTAATGCACCTGCATAGAGAGCCCTAAATGAGCTGTTTGAAAGGCTCTGTGAAGCCTTGAATAATTTCTATTGTGTCAGTGGGTAAGGGAGTCCAAGTGCTAATGTAAATAGGTTTTCCTGGACCGAATATACCCATTTACATTCACAAATGTATTTCAGCACCATAAATTACTGAGGGAAATGGTGGCAATTTTAAGAGACTCAGGTTACAGGGTGTGGAGAACTCAGTGGAGGTCCTCTGTGGAAGTTTTATACTCTTCTATCTATCCAGATTGTTCTCATTATGGATAAATGATAAAGTGAATATTATCTGTAGGAAACCAGCCATAAATGAGGAAAAGGTGTGGAGATCCACGGATGCAAAGAAAATGTACTTTCTTGCACATATCTTAAGTCAAGCAGAATGAGTGATATGCATCAAGAGGTGCTTAAGAAAAGGCTTTGATATCTGAAAGTTCAGGACTTGTTATATGCTTGCATAGATGAAGGAGATGAGAAGGAGAAGAAAACCCCTGTGTTTCCTCCTAAAAGCATCTAACATGAAACCCTTACAAATATTGACCATGCAGAAAACTTAAAGAATACCCATAACTTTAACACATTTCTCAACAATCTAGACAGCAGAACATTAGAAACAGATTTTACTGTCTCCTCTTCCCTACCCATGCCACCCCGCAAAAAACCAGAAGACTTATTGTAAACTCCTTGCTTTCTGTCCCAAGAGCAAACCTGTCTTGTTAGCAGCCACTTTATTTCAGCAGCTCACCTGAGACTTTGCCTTTACCTGCAAGGGATTTGCCCCTAAATGGCAAAAGCTAAGAAAACTGTCAGGGTAGAGATGCAAAAGTACCCAGAGCTGACTGATGCGATGTTTGTTTCAGAGGTATCCAGTAAGTTTTCATTCTCACATTGCTCACCTTACTGAGTCTAGGATGAATCATCCCAAACTTCACACTCACTGCTGGGACCATCAGCCCTGGTGGGGAAAGCCTCTCTGCACACATCAAGGATTATATAAAACTTCAGCTATGAAGAGTGTTTAATTACATCATCTTTAAGCCCTGCCACATGCAGAGCTTAGACCGGCTCCTAAGTTATCCCAGCTCTAAACTGACAGCACATCAAGCATCCCCATGGCTGGGGGGAGTCTTCAGCTAATTCACCTGGCGCTAGAGACACCCTTCTCTTGCAGGGACCAGTAACAGCTCTGTGGTTTCTGTCCTCCCAGCTGAGAGAGCTCATCCCTAAGCACACTACAACATTAGTTACTGATGGCGTGCTGCCTCCACAGGGGCTCTGCAACTAGAATTAGGTAAGACTCAAAAACTTTTTGGCACGGACCTTCTCAGCCAGCAATCCGTTTGGGCAGATGCTGGCAATTAGCAGCTCCCTGCTGGTAACAGAGGAGCAGACCAGCCCCACGGACGGCCCCTCCGCGCAGGTGTATTTACAGGAGCACCAAAAACACTTATTTGCCATCAGACACGTGAGGCAAATGCACAGCCATGAAAACGGAGGACCCTGGTTATGAAAGTACCGTCCTGCTCAGGCCACCCGGTGGCTGTCGCTGGTGGTCCCCAGCCCGCAGCCACGCCTGGGCACAGCAGCCCCCCTATCTTATCAGCCCCCCTATCTTATCAGCCGCTGGGGCTTACGCAACGGCGGCCGGCGCGGGTGGGGAGCGGGCAGGGAGGGGACACCGCACTCCGGGAGAATCCCCACAGCCAAACCCCTCCCGGGAGCAGCGGTGCCGCCAGAAAGGTTTTTCCCATCCCCTTAAGGAGCGATTGGAGGCGCCGGGATCACGGGCGGCTGTGTTTCCACTGAAAAGGGCAAGCTCTAATCCCCAGCCAGCCGGGCAAGAGCCCCGACTCTGGCACGGAGTAACTCCGAAGTTCACCCACATTCCCCGTCACGCTCCCCATCTCCCCTGGAGCTGCCGCTACCCTGAACCTGACGGCAGCAGCAGGGCTGAGAGCAGCTCGCTCGCTGGCTTGAGATCTGGGAGAGCTCTTTCAGAGTTCGCGATGGTGAAGAAGAAGCCGCTCGGGTGTCAGGCGGGTCCGGCGGTGCTGCAGCCAGGCAGCGGCGTGAGGGCAGCACGGCCGGACCCGGCTGCGCCTCCCCACGCAGCGAGAGGCGCCCGCCCGGCCGGCACCCACCTGTAGGACACCTGCTTCCTGAAGGTGAGGCTCCGCAGCTTCTCCTCCAGCGACTCGTCCGCCGCGGACAGCCCCTGCTCCTCCGGGATCCCGGCGGCGCCCGCCGCCTCCCCGCCGCCCTCGGCCCCCCGGCAGCCGCCGCCGCCGCCCGCCGCCCCCGTCTCCTCCCCGCCGGCCGCGGCGGGGGGGTTCATTGCGGCGGGGCAGCGGGGCCGACAAGGAGGAGGAGGAGGCGGGGGCAGGGGAGGCCCGGCCGGCGGCTGCAGGCGCTGGGGGGCGGCGGCGGCGGCGGCCGGGGGACCGCAGCTCCCGGGGCCGCGGGGCGCGCTGCGAGCCGCGGCGGCTGCAAATGGCAGCGCGACCGCGCAGCATCCATCGGCGGCCGCACTGCAGCGGGGCATTGTGGGAAACTCCTGCCCGGCCACGCCCCCGCCACGCCCCGCCGGCCGCCGGCCAATGGCAGCGCCGCGCCCCCGCCGCGCCCCCGCGACCGCGCCCCACCGCGCCCCGCCCCGCGGCCGCGCCCCGCGACACACACCGCGAACACCGTCCGAGAGAGCATCTTCCCAATGAACACCTTCCGAGAGAGCATCTTCCCAATGAACACCTTCCCGTCACACCGCGAACACCGTCCGAGAGAGCATCTTCCCAATGAACACCTTCCCGTCACACCGCGAACACCGTCCGAGAGAGCATCTTCCCAATGAACACCTTCCCTGCGATCCCCTTCCCGTCACACCGCGAACATCTTCCGAGTGAGCATCTTCCCAATGAACACCTCCCCAGCGAGCCCCTTCCCATCACACCGCGAACACCGTCCGAGAGAGCATCTTCCCAATGAACACCTCCCCAGCGAGCCCCTTCCCAGCGAACACCTTCCCGTCACACCGCGAGCATCTTCCGAGAGAACACCTCCCCAGCGAGCCCCTTCCCGTCACACTGCGAGCACCTTCCCGAGCGAGCCCCTTCCGAGCGAGCACAGGAGCCCCGTGAAGGGCTGCCCTGCGCTGCCCTCGTCTGCCAATCGCTTCCAATTTGCTCCCCCTGTGATCTCAGTTTGGTGCACTGAGTCTCAAAGCGCCCAGCGGCAGAGACATGTGACAAGCATCACGGTGCCCTTTGGTAAAGTTAACTGTACTCCCACCTTGCTCTTTGCTTCTCCCTTTCCTTCATTAGGGGACACTAAGGAAAACTTCAGAGGAAAGTGTCAGCGTGTTTCAGCACAAGAGGTGACAGTGACAATAAGATTGAAAACTACAGAAAAGGTTGAGGTCTGCAGCTATACAGAAGTTATTGCAGGAATTATGCACAGACAGTGCTTTGTTTTCTGTATGCAAAAGTTCCCTGAGGTAATGCAATCCAAAAGAGAAAGACATTAAAAAAAATTTAAAAAGCAGCATGAACAGTTACACTCTAGAGAGAAGGCAAACCCTACAGGAAGAGATTTCAGTAACTCCTGTGCTCCACAGATGGCTCCCCTAAGCAGCCATGCCTCTTCTGTGTGAGCCCTGTGCCAATCAGGTTCATGAGAGTCAAGAGATTCCTTACACCTGATCCTCGCTCCTTTCCAATACCATTCCCAGATTACTTTTAATTACTAGTGAAGCACGTAAAGCATAATCAAGCAGTGTAAAACCCTTGCTTATTAGAAGCAAAACTAAGGTTCTTATGCAGGACTGTAAAAGAAAGGTCTGGATCCTCCTCTGAGCTGTGGGCAGAGAGATCTCCAAACCAGCATGGAGCTCCACTGGAACCATTGATCCTTTTCCATTGAGAGCTGGGACCTCAGCTGGAAAGTCTCCAGTTGAACTTCCAGGGAAATCAGCAGTGAATTTTCCCTGTGAAAACATTCAATTTAAGACCATGTGACAAATATTTTTTGCAGAACCAAACGAAACCATCTTGGGGTGGACCTGTCAAAGAGCAGTTCAAAACCAGCCCAAAAGTCACTTCCAAGGGTAGGGAGTGGCACCATGAGTTCCTCTCTTATCGATCCTATTTTGAGGTTTTGTCACTGGTGAAAATTGTGTGGCCTGTTGCTATGAGAAGATGCCAATGGCATCTGCTAAAAAACCTGTAACTGCAAATTAATTTTGCACTCGGAGAGCAGAACACTGTGCATCATCTCACAGCTTTATTCTCTCAGCCTCTGGTCCACATGAGAACAGCTCTGTCGCCTGTGCCCCAGCAAATGGCTCCACCTCCCCCAGAGCATCTGGAGCAGAGCCTAACAACTCATCAGGAATTCCTACCCCCTCTCCAGTGAACATCCATGCCACTGAGCCACCTCCTCCTTCTGCACAAGCTCTCCTGCAGCTCCTGCTTGTCAATAACCCTTTTATCCACATGACCAAATTTACACCCTGCTCCGGGATTACCTATTTTTCCTCTGACTGCTGCAATTTGCATGACTCATTTGCAACATGAAGAGCTAAATTGACTTCCTTTGCCTTTTTTTTTTTTTTTCTGAATATGAGCAATTATGAGAGAGTCTGAGGCTCGTGAAGGAAAGCCCTGCTTATGCTATTACACCTGTGGTGGAGCTGTCAATCCCTGTGGGTACAGGAAGGCAGCAACAGTGGAAACTTTGTAGGAGTATCACGTTTGCTCCAAGGTGTGGCTGCAGACATAGCACTGGGCCAGGAGGGAAAGGATGAGCACAAAAATAGATTTTTAGCAGGTTTTGCCAGTATCTGGGATTATCATGCAAACAAAAAAATCCGAACTCCCAGGTCTGGGTTCTCATCTCCAAAGTGCTGTCAGGTTAAATGGAGCACCTCACACCACTCCGTGGTGCCTCCCCTGATTGTCTGGGAGAGCTGACAAGGTTCAGCAGGTGGGGAGCTCTTTTTCCTGGGTGGGAACTTCTCACCACACTGCATGCCATGAATAGCAGGGTGGATGGTGGGAATGATGGAGGAGCTGCAGCGAAAGGAGGGATTTCAGCCTTTTGGAGTAAAGCCAAGGGAAGGTTTATTGCATTACTCACATGCCTGTAAAATCCCATTTTGAACACTCCAGTGTGCACAGACTGTGTGCACTGTGGTAAGTTTTATTGTGAGCAGGAGGGACTGAAAATTCTTTTTCTAATAGAAAAGAGATGGATATATGAAAAAGGGGACTGGGGAGGAAAAGGATGAGGCAACCTTACTTGTTCAGTGTGACAGGCTAGCCAGGGAGAAGTCTGTCTACTTTAAATGCTCCATATTCCTTAAGTTCACACAAAATTCATCCCCAGGTTAGCCCCCAACATTCAGCTTTCACAAAAAAAATACAAAACATATAAAAATAAATTTATACACATAGACATGTGTATGCATGTATTTGCATCTCCTCCAATTGTAAATATTTTTTTTAAATGTGACATAAATGGCCAGCTTCTCTTTCCAGATCCAATGTTGATAAATTGGATCCACCCACAACATCATTCCCTTTTGGTCAATGTTTGAAGGTTTAGTAGAGTGCTGCTCATCCATTGGGAAACTGGGGGATGCTGAGGCTCAGCAAGGAGGGACCCACCTCAGCTGAGCAGATCGAACACAGATTTTTATCAAAAAGGTTTTAAAAAGAGGGCTAGCCAGACCCTAAGCATTGCTTTAGACAGAGAAAATGAGACAACCCAACAGTCATGAACTTATTCTTATCTTCCCTTAGCTGTGCCACAGTAAAGACGGGGGCTAGAACTTTTAATTTCCTTCTTACTGGAGAGACAAAAAATAGTAATTTTATACTAATGTATAGAACTCATGCAAATAGAGTGTAAGACTAATTCAATAATGAAAGCATAACCATTTGAAGCCCACAGGGAGGAAACACCAAGAAAATGAGAAATCAAATAAATCACTTTGTCTTTTTGAGGCACAAACTGGAGGGAGACAAGATATGCAAGCATTATTATTCATTAGAAAGGCGATATGCTTTTGTTTCCAATTGCTATCTCCTTTGAATCACCTTGCTTTGCTTAATCTCAGTGTGATTTACAGTGAGGAGGAAGCTACCACTGGCTTTGCAGACCAGGAATCTGAAGCATGGAATAAATAGGGCAAGCCAAATTCACCAGCATGCCACAAGCATGAGGCCCACGTTTCTAAAAAAAATCCTAAAGCAAACAAATCAGGAAAGGGAGCATCAGGAATGAATCTTCCATGAAATACCTTCAAGGGGGGTTAAGTCTGTGCTGCTGTAACACAGGTACAAACAATAGCTAACAGCACAAGGAAAACTTTCTACTTTCTACTTTCTAAAAAATATTTTCTACCCAAACATGCCATGAGAGGCATCACGAGCTGCATTTGGACATCCTCACTCCTGTGCTGCAGCAGGAATCAGCCTGAAAAAGGAGTATCAAAACCCAGCCTTGGATTCAAACAGCAAGATGCTTCTCCAAGAACAGCATGCCCTGGAGGCTGATAGGTAGGGAGGCTGACAGCTCATCACACAGCATTTCCCCAATGTGTGGGGGTTTCTTTTTCAGTCACAGGCTCCCTGCAGCATCACCTGCTGTGTGATGCTTCAAGGGTCACATGGAGATCTGAGGAGATTCTGAACTGATGGCTAATCACAGGCCTGTGTTTTGTTTGCTTGGAGGAACTGAGCTCAGCTAAAGCTAAGCTGAGGGTAACTTTCCCAATCAGTCACAGTCTAACGATTTTCCTCTAAAATTGCTATATATGGCTTGATGCTGCAAACAAGTGCCCTGGATCAATAGTCCTGGCAAGTGAAACTGCCTCTTTGGAAAGCAAGAGGCACACAGGGTAGATCCTTGGAGAAGAGCTTCTTTTTTCTCTTTCCCCACTGCCAATTTCTTTTGCTACTTTAACCTCTTTAGCCCCAAATCAAGGCATTTCTGAAAATCCACATCAGCCAGAGATTTAGTGCAGGCCACAGTGTTCCAATTTCCATGGTATGCTGCCTTCCCCAAACTCTAGAGCATCCTTCTCTAAGAGGCCTTGGAAAGGATGCACCAAAGCCATCTGTCTCACTCCCATTTTCAGCTAAGCTGGAACTATTCCTTTCATGGCTAGTATTTCCTGTGGAAGATAAATTCTTGGTTGCTGTTCTAGGGATGCATGGTACTCATCTATGAGGCCTCCCTCCCAGTAGAAAACTGGCATAAAACAAATTACTGTATATTTGTGATGCCAGCTCTGCACAGGGTAATTTTCCCATTGGCACTAGGCCATCCATGGTCCAGGTCCCTGGATAATCAGCTGTTGTGGTGTTGTGGGTCCCCAGGATGAGGTAAGAGATGAGAATCTGACTCCAAGTTCTCAGAAGGCTGATTCATTATTTTATCATACTATATTAAAGGAAATTATATACTAAAACTATACTAAACTACAGAGAAAAGAATACATCAGAAGGCTAAACAAGAATGATAATAAAAACCCATGACTGACCAGAGTCCCGACACAGCTGGACTGGGATTGGTCATTAAGTTAAAACAATTCACATGGAACCAATCAAAGATGCACCTGTTGGTAAACAACCTCCAAACCACATTCCAAGCAATCAGATAATTATGGTTTACATTTCTTTTCTGAGGCTTCTCAGCTTCTCAGGAGAAAAATCCTGGCAAAGGGATTTTCCATAAAATATCATGGTGACAACCAGCAAAGCCACGGAGTCCCCAGACTGAAAGAATTGGGCATTTCCTTTTCCATGGCTATCAAAGCAGCAGAGGTCAGCTCTGTGCCCTGGCTGGATGCTGGGTTTGGGCTGCAGGGTGTCATGCTGGGTGCTCACACAGGCAGAACAAACTCCAAATTGCTGCAGAAATCTCCCAAATTATCTCAGGGGTGAGGCAGCCTAAGGAAAGGAGCTGAGGCCAGAAGAACCAATCCCAAAAAGCCAAAGCAGAAAGTGCTCTTTCAAGAGTTCACTCCAGTTTGAACAAGCCCAGAGCAGGGAAAGGCCTCCCCTTCCAGAGGGCTGTTTGCCCACCCAGGTCAGCCCCAGCCAGCCCTGTCACTCCAGGTGACAGCTCCTCAGTGTCCCTGGGCTGAAGCAATGCCCCCTTAGCATCAGCTCTCCTGCATCCCACTTGTACAGAGAATTTACTGATAATGGGGCTGTAGCACAGTGTTGCACTGAGTGTCATTATCACTGTTAAATGCTGTTGGCCTTCCCTGATTTGCACCCTTACCGAGATATAATTCTCTGCTAACCTCAAAAAGGGAAGGGTAAAACTTCAGTAAAACCCCACATCCTTCCTTTTCTATCACTAAATTACCAGTTACTAAATGGACACATTGCTGGCACACCTGGGAAAGTTGAGGGCCCAGATTTTTTGCAGTCATCAGGAAATCAAACAAGTAGCAATTGCTTTTTTCTACAGAAAATATTTATTTGCAAGAAATGAAAAGCATAACATACTTCACTACATACATATTTAGGCGAAAAAAGCAGGTAGTCTGTTCTCTCACAGAATCAGGCAGATGATTTAAAAAGGAAAAACAGCAATTTCTTTCCACCCAATGGACATGTTTGCAGTGTGAACAATCAGGTGGGACTGTATCCAGATGACAGCACTTGTACAAAAATAGAAAGGTCACTGAACACAGACACAGAGTTAAATAGACATGGCAAAGAATAGAGATATCTGCAGTCAGAAGAGGCCCCAGTGAAGTTTACAGAGGAGTTTTGAGGGAGGAGTGGTGTGCTTTTGCACTGGTATCACTGTCCCTGTCCTCTTAGACAGTTTTAAATGTTTGCACAAACCTATACTGCATTCACATGAACAGAGGGAAAGGCAAACACCAGCTGAAGGGCCCTAGGGGTGTCACAGCAGGGTGATTGCTCTGCACAGCCCAAGGCAATGGAATTGGC
The DNA here is from genome assembly GCF_051311805.1 of Agelaius phoeniceus. Lineage (NCBI taxonomy): Eukaryota > Metazoa > Chordata > Aves > Passeriformes > Icteridae > Agelaius > Agelaius phoeniceus. The sequence goes on from NC_135269.1 coordinate 13,263,063, forward strand.
CATGGATACTTCTCTTCAAGAGAGCACCAGCAGGTAATTTACCCTTGGAAGGCCTAATGAATCTCAGGGAAATTTGTACTTGCAGCACCCTCAGAGAGGAAACTGCTTCCCCTGGACTGCATCTCACTGTGCCTGAGGGTGGTTAGGGCATCAGTGCTCCCAGGGGCCACCTTTTAAGGCAATTTACACCACTTAAAAAAGAAAATAATAATAAAAAAAGCATTCAAAGCCATAATTCTGCAGACCAAAAATTATACCAGAATATAAAATAATTAGTTTTTTGTACCAAGCCAGAACTGGTCTCTAGAAAGGCCAGACAATCTAGGCACACACACAAAATAACACAGTGCAACAACATTCAGTCGACAATTAATCACAGGACAGTCTTCAGAGCAATTCACACAACAGTTTTACAAGTGCTCAGTGATGTGGAATGTGAACAGGTTTCAGAGAGAAATGCCTGGGCTTTCTGCTGCACCAAGCCCAAAGTGCCCTGTGTGTTCAGGTAGATGCCTTTATTTAGCAACACTTACTACAAGAAGAAAACTCTGTGGGGTTTTGATACCTTTTGATCATTCACCATGCACATGTGCACAGATGCACACACACACATACACACACACTCATTCTCTAACTGTACAAATGAAGAAAGCAAGATGCCATTATATCACTGAATTAAAGTCTGTTATGGTAAAGTCAGATATGAGCAGAGTTCTGTTTAACAAAATTCAGTACCTGCCTCTGCTTCTCCCTCTCTCTCTTCCACTCCCTTCATTATGGACTGCTAAGGCTCAGAAAGATTTTCACCTGCTGTTTAGAGGGTAAAGTGGGATATAACATAAAGGTCAGGTATGCATAAACAGGACTGCATAGCATTAAAGAGCAAGGGGAACAGGAGTGAACCCAAACCTAGCAGGTAACTAATGAAAGAGACTATCACTGCTGATTTAGGCTATTACTGCTGATTTATGGAATCAAGAACTGGGAGGCTTCCCTGTGATGCAAGGAGTCCCTTCACCTGCCTTTTCTGTAAGACAGGTCTACAAATCCAGCATTCCTATGTTCTGTTCTCATCTCTTTAGTTGCAGCTCTTGGAGGAAGAATCTGGATATTGGTTGTAGGGCAGACAAGAGACTACTGCTAATAAAGAATATCCAAACTCCATTCAGCATCAGATCCAAACAGCATCAGAAATGAGTTTCCTGCATGATGCACTTTTTCTACACAGAAATTTGATTCATATATATATATCACACCTTGGTAAAACAGAAAAAGACCTGACATAAAAATGAGAAAACCAAATTGCAATTTCCCTCTCAATTCTAGAGTCTCCAATGGATGCTGATCACCTAAGCAACGCAGTATTAATCAGGACCAACCTTCAACAAATTCTCTGAATGTCCAATCACCAAATTCTCTGAATGCCCAATGTCACCTTATTGGCCATGAGAAAGCTACAAGATGGATTGAATCCTTACATTTTCTTTGTAAAGACCTTACTTAACACATGCATCAGTTCATTCCCCTTTGCAACCCCCAAAGTTGTCAAACCTTAATGCCAGAAAGTGCAAAGCAGCAACACATCATAGCACTACACTGTTATATAGGCTGGGACAACTTTAGTAGCTACAAAGTACTGACCTATCATTTCACCTTCAGAATACAAAATGTTCCCTTTTTAATTAGTGACTGGAGAAAGAAATATTTTAGTCACCAGGAGTATAAAAATACTCTGTATTCCTCTGTTCTGAGCTGCGTGGGTTTTGAACAATGGCCTCTTGGCATTAGCTGGAATCTAGAGCCCAAATACTCAGTGGAAATCCCTCCCAACGTAGCAATTAGCATCATTCACTCACTTGACCTACATTCTAAAAGTGTCTAGACAGAATTCACCACTGATAGCTGGGAGGGATGGGAGTGGAGAGGTGGGTTGGTTTCTTTAGCAGGGAAAAAAAAAGTTTTTAGATGAATATTTGGTCTATGTTAGAAGAATCAAGAACACATTAAGATACACTGTTACACACAGAGATGTAAAGGAAGAGGTCCCCTGTCAGTATAAATCAGACCTGCAGCCTCCAAGAGCAGTGTGTGAGAACCATGGTGGTTGTATCAGCTGGGATCTGGCCTAAGAACCTCAGCCTAATCCATCAGTCTGTGCTGCTGAAAAATATTGAGTGGTACAGAAGAAATGAAAGAAGTGCAGCAAAGAACTATAAATAGCCTGGGGGGAAAAGAACTGAACACTATCTACACCCTAGTAACAAGGTTAGAAACGTCACATGCCCTGTGATTCAGACTTTTAAAATATACATATATATAAAATAATGCCCTATATTCCTTCATAGCTTATCTCCCTAGAAGCAAAGACCCAGCAGATCTAAACATGCTCTAAAGCTACAGGCCAAAAGGTAAGTTTACTACTGTGTATAAAATTGTGCTGGTGAGCAACATACCCTTACAGCTGAGGACTTTATCACTTAAGTCCTCTACTGGAAATGGAAATTACATAGCACACAAGGCCTTTGCTTCCCCTGTCCGTGCACACACATTTGATTCCACAGCACCAAGTCACTGATGAGCAGAAAAAGCACACTGGCAGAAGGCTAAGGCCTCAAGTAATAGAGCTGAACTGACTAAAAGCACTTATTGGCATCCCCCCTGAATATGCCTCACTACTCCTATGCCCTTAACGCAGAGCACAGGAGCTGCCTCTCCATGTGGTCTGCAGTGCATCAGCATTCCAGCCCTGCCTGCTGAGGCTGGCAGTGCAATGGCACCTTGTCCTGCCTCTCCTGTCCCCTGCTAGGCACAGAACAGGGGCACAAACTCCCTCTGGAGGCCGTGGGTCCTTGCCACACCACAGCCTGTGAGTAGGTGATGGCAGGGGATTCCTGGGCCCCTGACAGAGAAACCTGTTCTGTTTAAGGCCCCTGAAGAAAAATGATCACAAACATAGCAAAGTGAAGCAGAGCTTTTCCTTATTATAAACTAACATGTAATACAATAAATCCCCAAGCAATGTGTGTGCTAGGTCGAGAGATTCCCTAAAGAAGAGTACCTAAAAATAACTTAAAGGAGCATACAAATTAAGATTATAGTACTAGATGATCAAATACTTACAAGAAACCAGAATGGCCATACTGGCTTGGATGGATTAGTACAGAGGCCTGACCCAGACCATGGCCAGTTTCAAATGCTCAGGATGAAAACATCATTGATTATCTTCCAAACAAGATTTGAACCAGTATGCCCAAATAAAACCAAAAAAAGGGGCTAAGTTTTAATGGTGGCCAGTGCAGTAGGCTTCAGAGAGGAGGAGCTATTTTGGTTGTGCAAAATCATCTATCCTGTAAGAGCTGAGAAATAATTCCACTTTGGTTTTCACACAGTGAAGCCAGCCAGCTGTATCTGGAATGGGAGGTGATCCATTTAGCTGGCAATGGGCAGGAGCTCAGGCTGCACACTGCAAACTGCAAGGCTGCTAAGTGGTGCTGTGCTTCACACCCTGGGGCCTCTTCTGCAAAACATTCAACCACTTGGTTGCCCTCAAAGGCAGCAAACCAAGGGTGCTCTGGAAAAAAAAGGACCATTTAAGGAATTTTCTAAGCTATGACCTTGCCCACTTATACTGACCAGTTGGGGTCAATCCCAGCTTTCTCCTGTCACTTTGCTGACCTCAAGTGGCTGAGCAATGCAGCCACCCCTTGTGGCACTCACAAGTGATCACTGTCTTAAACCATTAAAAAAAAATACAGAAGTTGTTAATGGATACTGGAATGATGCAGAGAACCCAGCAGGATCACTGTGAAGGGAAACAGATGACCCATGCCAAGATGGGAACACTTGCAAAGCAGACTACAACAGCATTTCTCCTCTCACTGTCACCTCAGGCAAAATAATAAGGCACTTGGGTAGAAGAATAGGGCATTACCTAGAAGAGCCAATCTGCACACCAGAATGAGCCCATGGAGTCAGGCACTTGTTTCACTGTCACTGACGTGAAACACCCTCTTAAAATGGCACAGGGAGGACTGATCCACAGTCCTCTCCAATTCACCAAATCCCTCCCATTCATTTCACTGGATTTTGAGTCAGGCCTGAAGGTGACAAATAGGATGCTGAAGGAAGAAAGTCTAAGGAGAACGAAGAACAAGGAAGGAGCTGGTGCGACAGCTGCTGTAATAAAATATAAATTCAATATTTTACAAAATAGAATAGCTGCAAGAAATATCTACTGTACATAGTAAAAAATTATTTGTAAGGCTAGGTTAGTTTTTCCCTTATTTAACATTAGGAAAAAAAATTAAAAGAAAAAAAGAGCTTCAAAATCCTTTTTTTTTTTTTTTAATTGACTTCTTCTGGTAAACTGTTAAGTAGCTCTGCTAGCCTGCTGAATTAGGATTTTCACATTAGATCCATCCTCAATGGAACAGGAGTGCCCTTCTGTAGGAACCAGATAAAACCCTGCTCAAATTCTGGACTGAGTTCAACGATGCCCCTGCAAGGACAAACTGCAAGAAGCACAGCTCAGGCAAAGGCATGACCAGGGTACTGAGAGAGAGAGAGGGCACATGAAGACAACACCATGGGACAAGAGGGAAACAAAGCATGGAGAAGAAGACTGGAACCAGGACCAGACCTGAATGCTGCTCTTGGCTTTCTCAGTGAGCCTGGCAGTCACTTCACCCCCTCCTGTGCTCATCTCATTCCTCTTTTGACAGGTCTCCTGCCCATGTAATCAGCTCCTCAGGTCAGAGGCTGCCTTGGCAAACACTTGATACAGGATCCACCACCTCTAGGCATGGGCTGGCCTATCTGTACCCAAAGCAGCTGGTCTCAGATCACACCTCTGGAAAAGCAGGTAAGAGGAAAACAAGACACCTGGCTTTATTTTAGGACAACTCAAGCTTAAGGGGAGGAAACGGGCATTCAGTGATGTCTGTCTGTCCAATTTCAGGGTCTGCCCAGATCACTTGCAGGGTTAGGAAAGCTCAGTTCTCTTCACTGCAACTACCTGAACAGAATGTTTCAAAGCTAATAAATACTATTTACAACAGTAACAGGAAGATGGCAAGGAAAGGAAAACACAAGACAATCTGAGACCGGGTCTACACAAGAATTTTCATCAACCAGCTAGAAGCCAATAAATTAAATCCATACAGTCCTCTCAGGAGGCACTTCTGGTTTAAGCCTTACATTGATTTAGTTTGTTGGGAAGGAACTGACTTAAGCTAAATAGATTAGCCTTAAGCAGACTAAAGGGCATCCATCTAAAATATTGCATAAATGTAACAAAACCTGCTTTCTAAACAGATTTAGTTAAACTAGCGTAATTCTCCCACACAGTGTGTGGTAAGACAGTGACTATCTTTGCTTAATTTCTCAAGGGTGGAAGCAGGGAAGCCCACTAGGACTGCATTCAATGCACAGAGAAACCTACCCTGCTAAGTAATGAAGAGACTGGAGGGGAGAAGAAAAAGAGCATGGGGAGGACAATTCAGCAGCACCAGGGACCAGCCCTCTCCTGCCTGTGCTGTGAACTCAGCAGTGTCAGGGCCCTTTCTTGTCCCCTCAGCAGCAGGCTGCACATGTGCTTCTCTATCCCCCCAAAAGGCTCTAGGGCTGTAGACCAGCAGGCACAGAGCTGTGGTGAGACTCTAAGCACCATCATGCTGCATCTCCTCTCTCTCTCCATTACCTTCTCCCAAGAAAACCATCACCCACATGCTCCCATTGGTTTTGCACAATTCACCCTTCTCCAGAATGTCTTTGTGCTCAGATCAGGCTGTGTGCATTTACAGGCACACACACCCACCAGTCACTGGCACACTGCTGGCATCATCTGCCATCATAATTCAGTGCTGCCCTTGCAGTGTTAGACAGGAAAGGGATAAAAGCAGAGACAGGGACTGTGTGTGACGTGAGGAAGGGAGTTACAAAGACAAGAGATCCCATCTGTAGTCACAGCCTCATCAGTCAATGCAGAAGTTGAACTCCCTCTCTTTTGTACTTTGGTTCACTGAGGATGACAAGTCAGGGGAACTTTGGTTGAAAATATGTGGGAAGGAGGGAAGTCAAGAAGTCACTCTTTTTTATTTTTAAGACGTGGCATTGACTCTTCTGTCTATTTCAATTATCTTCAGTGTTTCATTTCCTTCTAGTTCCGAGTTGACTCTGTAGGGAACAAAAAAACAGAGGTTAATGCAAACAGTAAGTTTTTTAAGCACATATCCTGCTTGATTTGGCTAATGCTAAAGAGCCAAATTCAGTATTTCCCAGCTAGGTATTTGTCAGTTAGCTGAGTCTGGTAACATACTGAATTATACTGAAGTAGTCATCTCTTTGGTTCTATGCAAGCAAAGGGGCAGCAGATGAAAGCACATATATTTAAACCGGTGACTCTCTTTTCAGAGGCCTGAAAAACTTACATTTATGCTAAAAAAAAAAAGCAAACAAAAAAAAAATCCCTTACATTTATGCTAAAAGTGAGGGAACTCAGTGTGGGAACTTAAGTAGTCAGATAATTGTAGATGTCTGTCTCTTGAGACTGAGTCCTGCAAACTTTCAGCAGTAATGCTTTAGTAAAATCACCGCTGTGAGAAACTCCAGCTCTTCATGCCCTAACCTCATTGAAATTCCAGTGAATCACAACCTCACACTTCCATACAACTGCCAAAAGCTTATTCCTTTGGGAAGCACAGAAGAAAGTGCTTTAAAGAAGGGGGCAGGCCCATCTAACAGGCTTACAGGGGTTAGGTTTCCGGCAGAAGCACCAAGTTTGGTAGCTGTATTACTACAATTATGATGCAAACAGTTCTCCAGAGCAACAGTGACTTTGCCTACAGGCTCTCCAGATAAAAGCCAAACTCTTACTTCATGTAAGTAAGCTTAGCTGAGCTTCCTTCCAGCTGAGCATAGCTGAGCTGCTAGCCTAACCTGTGTCCTTCAGGCATGAACAAGAGTGAACCAGAACACCCGTGTGACAAGCAGCCTACCCTGCACTCACCTGTGCTGCTGCAGGCCCAGCAGCACTGATTTCTCTAGCCTTGTCTCGTTGGCTATTGTGAACTGCATGATTTCATCCTGCTGTGTCCCTGGCACAGCTTCCAGGGACAGTGCTGTGAACTTGGAGGTGTCTGTTTGTCTGTCACTGCGATCTGCGAAGGAGATCGGGCTGGATGGCTCCTCCAGCTGTTGAGGCTCTTCATAAATTAGGAGGCTCCTTGACCTCACTGCACACAAAGACAGAAGGCAAAATGAGAACAACCTGGTCATTTCAGGAAATGGAAACTGTTAAGGCAGAGCCAAAGCTGCAAAGGCCTTTTCTTTTCATAGTGATTAACTGGCAATTTGAGAGCTGAAGAAAAAAACCACAGGAATGGTCTTGGTAGGTATCAAAAAGCCCTAAATTATTCAGAAAACAAGAACAAAATTAAATAATAACTTTGATAATATATTGGTTCATTATGGTTATGTAATACTAACAGCAAAGAAATAATTTGTGCATTTTAACAGTATGAACATCTGCTACCAAGTAGAAACCCTGCTACCCTTCACAGACCACTAACTTTAGTTCTTCAAACAGAAGCAAAAAATTCTTTAAACAGAAGTACCAAGCAGGCTAGTGGGGAAAATATTTTGCTCATTTTTATGAAGTCTGCTGCCATCAGCATAGTTTGCCAAGCTATCCTTCTTAGAAAAACACAGGTATATATTAAAAAATGGCCATTTAAGGAGCAGAAATGCAAGAGGTGCTTGAGAAGGGGGCTGGGAATGGGTGTGGAAAACAAGTGCTTAAAAACAACCAAGCAAAGAGCAAGACTGGAATAGCTGTCACTTACCAATGGAATCTGTGTAGGACTCTGGTGAGGAATGCTGCCTGGGCAACACCATCTTTGTAGCAGAAGGATATGGCCCATAGCTCTGAGAGAAGCTGCCAAAAACTACTGCAAAGCACAGCACCACCATCTGGCAAAGGGAGGAGGCAGGAGAGGTGAGTGCACTTGACCCACATGCGCACATGAGAACTGATACTTTATCAAAACAAACCATTTGGGGCCATCCTCACCACTGCACACCTACCAAAGGCACCTACACAATAACAATTCAGTGCTTCAAAGGGCACATCTCAAAACTGGGGTTTGTTTTCAATGTCTGCACCAGTCTGACCAGCTGCCTTTTCTACTCACAAAGCTGAAATGCAGATAAAGCTGCCATGTGTGTTTTACAGGCACTGCTGAGGATTTCCAAAGTTATTTCTGCTGCTGGCCCCAGTCTTGCTTCCAAGTGACAGTGAAGCTAGACTGGGAGAACAGCTTATGCCTTGTAAATTATTTCCATCAATTTACAGCACTTTGGGTATAAAGGGAACTTGATAGCTGAGTGTAAGGAGGGAAAAGCAAATGTTTCATTCTACTCATTTTCTTATCTTGACTACTACTACTACTGAAATAGGACAGAGGTAGATTTACAGCCTCAGTCATATTTTGATTTGGTTGAGCAAGTTTATTTTTATTAGTATCAAAAGTACGAGCCTCAAAGGTCACCCTCATTTTCATTTTACAACTCTAGACACCATTTCCACCATATAATACTGCAGGAAATAATAAAGTGGGTCCCTTGGAAGAGCATTGCTCCTTCTTTCATCACTGCAGCACCCAACCAAAAGCAGAGGCCCAGTCTCCTCCAGAACTCAGTACCTCCCCACAATCATTAATCTTCATCAGTCACAAGTCTCACCTCCCTCAAAATTATGAAAAAGAGTTAAATCATGAAAAGGAGTTCCCTAAGCTGCAAATTTGCCACTGAGAGGCTTTGCAAAACAAGAGATGTACCTTGAGAGAGATTCTCCTTCCCTCAGAATTCCAGCCTTAGGAATACTCACCATAAGACAGGTCCCTGTTTGTGTGCTAGCTGCCTTACACGAGCGGGACACTTTGCCAGCAACCATGGCTTGGAGCCTCTGCAACTGCTGCAGAAGTGTTCTGGAAAGCAAAGATAACAAACAAGCATCACACACACTGACCTGGCTTGTTGGTTAAATGGATTTTTGTTCCAAATTCCACACATGGCAATAATACAGCATTTAGGATAAGGTAGAGATAATTAAAGTCTTCTTAAAATCACTAGCAAGGAGTGTTTTTAATTTTACAAAGTTTTTATATGTTATAGCCCAGAAATGTTCAAGATTTTTTGCTTTTCCCTCAGCTTATGTCCCTGAACAATTACTTCTTTAGTACTTTCAGTAAGTTTTTATAAATAAAAATTGTATTTTCAGTGTTTCTATACAAAATGGCACATTAACAACTGAAACTGCTCTGCATGCAAGTGACAAGCTGCATATATAACCTGACTCTATGTCATGAATTCAGCTGGAGTTTTGCCATTATTTTTAAAGATGCAAAATCAAGTTTATAACTGCTTAGTTAGTTTTAAAAACCATCAACTTCTCTAGTCAGTTATCTAGTTGGTTATCAAAAGCCCCTTTTCCCAAAATCTTACTGTTTAGTTGTTTAGAACACATGCTGGCTGACTTTTAAAGAGAAGAACTTAAAACCAGACATAGGCACAGACTTCACTTCTCACATTCACTTATTAAATCAAACACTTTAATGCTATTTGTTAAATCCTGCAGAGTTGACAACAATTGCAGATGCTTCAAGTGGGTACTCTGTGTCTTTGACAATCCTCTTGTGGCTGGATTCAACAGTCCCAGACCAGAAGAACCTTTCTGACTGTTTTTTGTTTTGTTTGGTTTTGCTTTTTCTGCTGTAGCATCAATTACTACAGTCAGAACACATGTAATTGAAATAGGGAATGATCTCAAAGTATGATTGGTACAGGATTTTCACATAAGTCTTTTTAACAATCTATCAGCAACCCAAATGCCTGTCCTCAACACAAATATAGTATAATTTTGTATCAAGATGCTAAATTTTCTATTTGTTCCTAAGTTTACTTTTCACTTCTTCTGTAAGTTTCACAATCTACTGTGGAGGATACCCCACAGAAACTCCAGGCAGTTTTGGAGGCTGTTACGTCAAAAGCTAAAGCAAGAGGCAAGGTCAGGATGTCAGAGAAAATAGAAAGAGTATTTTAAGACCAAACTGGCTAAAAGCTAATTGTGGGACAGACCCAGAGGTGCCTTCACAGCTCAATATACACTGGTCTGCCTATTTTCATAGATTTTTTTAATCATCAATGCTCATTGCTAATTAGGGTTTAATGAATTCAAGGACTTCAGGAATACATTCTGAAACGAGCACAAGGCATTCTCACAGCACAGATTTATCTGGGCCAGCAGATCCTTCTCAACTTGTTAAGAAAGGATATCTTGAATGCTCTTGAGAGCATGGCTTACTCTGCAACTCCGTATTTTAAAAAGAGAGCAATATGCCCACTACAATCCTTTATTCAGTAATACAGAGACCACAGGCAAATTAAGAGATACAAACAGTGTCCCCCACCTAAATGAGACCATCCTAACTCCCTGCTCCCTTTGGCATCTCTCCCCAGTTCCTCCTGACATCCACTGCATGGCACAGGGTTCACCAGACCTGTGCACATCATTTCCTGGCACAGAACACCTTGCCCACAGTATTCCCACCACGTGCCACCAGCTGGGTTAGACAGCAATGCCCTTCCAACCCTGAACTTTCTGTGCTATTTTGGAACAGTAAATCTTTCCCCCATTTCAGGCCTGACTCACTAGAGGAAGGAGCTCTCCTTCTCCTCCTTCTCCTCCTCAGCTTGGGGGCTGGCAGCAGCAGCAGCAGCCTTGAAATGCTGATCATTCCTGCCACTTTTTGTGGAGGCGTCAGTGAGAAAACAGCTAATGGCTGGTGAGGAAATCAACAGAGAAGAGGCAATTCTCCTCAGTTTGTTCATCTCTGCCTTTTCATGCTCAGTTTAAAAAACCTGTTGGGCAGAGTGGGCCCAGAGAGCTGATTACAAAACAGTCTCTTTGGAAAGTGTAATTAGGCAGGTATTCTGAGGTCTTCTATAGACAGAGGAAGATTCATCCTCCACCTTATTTACCAAATACCTTCACATAAAATGTCTTTCTTCCCCCAGTCATTTATCTGTTTGAGCAGAGCTACTGTTTCCTCCTCAACAGACAAGGACTCAGTGTTTGGAGCTGACAGGATACAGGTGCATTTGCAAACTGTGAGCAAGAACTGAGGCAAGAACAAGAAACAAGTTTGATCAGAGATGACATCAGTTTATCCTGCCACTGCCAAAATGAGACACACCTTGGGGCATTTATTCTCTGTTTGAATCTGGAATGGTGAAAGACTGGATTCTGAGGTCAAAAGATTTCCATGCAAAAGCTTGTAACTGGACAGCTGCAAGGGTGATCTAGACCAGGAGAGACAAAAGGAGCAGATCTCTGATGCTCCCTCTAAATACCAGTAGAAAGGCCACAAATGCTTTTAGTGGAATACACTGCCTATGGGTAAGTCCTAACAGGAGAAAATGCAATGCCAAGACAGCATGCTAAGGGGGTTTGCACCCACAGGGATTATTTGCACTGTGTCTGACACATTTCCCAGGGATATTCAATTAGAGGGTCAATTCTGTAGGAGGTGTGAGTGTGCTTTCACGCTTTTCCCTGCCAATGGAAGCACCTCATAGGAAAGCTGTAAAGTGCCTGAAGACTCCTGAACTTCCTTCTACATGCTGCCAGCAAACTCAGTCTGTCAGTGATGGCTTGGTTTTGGTGCATATTCACAAATATTCATTTTCAGAAGAGGCCTTTTCACTACCAAAGTATGGAGCAAGTCAAGCCTTCTCTTCTGCTTCCAGTGATACTTTAATTAAGGAGAGAAAACTTGTCATTACAGAAGCACCTGGGAGACTTCCTCAAGTCAGTATTTCTGTTTAAAATCCAACATTGATGCAAACAAACAAAAAAACAACCAAACGACATCTTCTAGGGGACACCAAACACTTTATCCTAATCAAAAGCTTTTAGAGGATTATTCCTATTGTGTGAGGAACAAAACCCAATTCTGATAAGGAGAGAGACAAAAATATTCTGTCTTTTAACTCTACACAGAGATTCTTCTCTGTCTGTCCCATTTGTAGCAAAGGGGACAAACCCCAAAGTTTTAACTAAAAGACCACTTAAATCCACAATCTTCCCTCATTTGAATTACAAAGAAAATCTCCACTAATTTTTTCATAAAAGATGTTTCAGCATAAAAGCCTAGTAAGTAAGTAAGTAAGGAGTTACTCCAGGGCTGCCAAGCTTTGTCAACTATTGCAAGGGTGGCCTGAAATTAGGTGCAATATATCTCATTGCAACTTAAACCTAGATCCTTTACTCCTTGAAAACAATTTGCTAAAATGACTTTATCAGTCTCAAATGAATGAACACCCAATCAAATCAGTGAAGTCTGGCAGCTTTGGTGCTGATAAACCCTTGGTGGGTCAGAGTGATGTGCAACTTGATCTTTAGGTGACTGGGAGTTGAAGGAATGGAAGAATATCCTATTTTTATTTACAAGGCATTGCCTTTAAGGTGCTTGTTAGTGCAGATCTACACAGCTGGCTGCTGTTACTCCATGGGAGCAACTCTGGCAGCCACTTGCATTCACTGTCCATGGGTGACACTCTCATGCACTGGATCCTATGTCTATCATTTCTCCAGGAAAAGAGACCATCAAGGTACTTACAAATACAGAATCAACAAAAGTGAGAAGCAAAAGCACTTTTCAACACATGATACTCAGCACCAGATGTTTCAAAATTGTATTTAAGTCCACACAGACTCCCAGAGAGACCATGCTGGTGTCAGAGAGTGTTTGCAACCCTCTGGATCACTGGCAGGTTCTGCCTTTGGTCTCAGTGCCAAAATATGACTGGGACAAGCCTTCTTGGTGACTGGGACAACTTACTTCAATACCCAGCCCCAGCTTCTTCTCCCACCCTTTGCCTTCTGAGAGAGCAGTGTCCCACATGCTTAGATGCTACTCAAACCAGTGGCTCACTTGTGGCTATAAGACAAAACAGGTAAGCAGGGAATAATGGGCTTCCTTAGTTTTGAGAAAACTGCCTAGGAAGGAACTTGGATGGGTTTCTTTTAAGGGATTGAGTCACACAAATGAGGAGAGGTAACATATGCTACTGTTCTAATACTAAAGCTGACAAAAATGCTGCACTCACCCACTCAGAGTAATGAGAATTAAAAACTCTGGCATCTTGATCCCCAGCCTCCTGCCTTGTCTTTTAAGATGTGTGAATGCCAAGGGAGATGCTCCTGGATGCAATTTTTTTGACCACACCCACACCTTTGACATTACAACTTTTCAAACCCAGATTTTCAGGCTAAGGCTGTCTTTCAAGGAAGAATTTTCTAAATTTTTTTCATGTTACTGAGAGTAACGAAGGAAAACTTTTATCAGAAAAAAATTCTCGTGTTTCCATGGTTTGGAGCCAGATTTTGAAATGCAAGCAGGGTTTCCCTGAAGTCTTAGGTATGTATCTATGCAAATGTTTTCTATATATAGATTAACATACTCTTAAAATCTGATTGCACATACTGAAAGGAAACTGCTGTTCAATAGTTGTATGTTTTGGAAATTGCTCTTCAGTTCCTCTCAATCCAGCCAGACTACACAAACATGATAGTGACTGACAGTAATACATGTTCATTAACTTTTAGGTAGGCAACTATAGCCCAAGTTTTCAACAAGGTAAAAATCCAACTTTGTCTACATCTACAGTTGAAAGCATTGTTTCAACACATAATCTTATTCTCCTGGTATCTTTCTTCCACTCTTACAGTCTTTCACAATGGGAGAACAGCTTTGATGTTTGTAGATCTAATTTTAGATAATATGTTCAATAATGTCTTCATTTTTTACTGAAATGAATACTCAAAGTTACACCTAAAGTCAACTAGGGCTCTGCTTTGGGCATATTAAATAAGATACATGTGTGCATAACTGTGCTAGGTACTTAGAGAAATAAAGTCCTAAACATATAAAATCAGGTATCTGACACACCAAACTGACACTAAATAATTTTGACCACCACTGCTCCAAACTTAGATTCCTGACTGTATGTAGGAGATGAATGTTCCAGCTATAGGATGCTGTGAAGACAAGTTCTGAAACATGTGAACAGTTTCTGGATGTCATGCCAAAGCTCTGTGCAAATACCAATGAGGAAATGAGACATTTTGCATTCACTGTAGGATGTGGATCATGTACATTAAACCAGGGCCTGGAACCATCCTCTGAATGAGACAGTTGCACAATTATACAGTAAAGAGGAAAAGTGGCTTTTTGGAATTAAGGTGAAAAACTCTATAATATGATATGTTACAAAACTGAGGTTTGATGAAAGCAGGCACTTTAACAAATTTCTCAGTATTTCACACATAAGCCTTAGCAGATTTTAGACACAGTTGATATCTAAATAGCCAAAACAGCATTGCCATGAGTTACAAGAATTTCTGTGCAGAAGGATGAACATCTGCTTCTCTGCATGAGATTACAGATCAATATCAATGCTATTGCAGAGGGAAGGAAACAATGCAACTCATCCCACATGGGGAAAGTATGAAGGATTTGGAGATCATATCACTTACCTAAAACTTTTTAGAGCATTTAGCATGAAAGAATTAAGATAATCAAATAGTAGGTAAGATGCCAAAGGTCCTTTTTGAAAGGATAGACAACAAAGCTTGAGTGAATCCTCAACAGCATAGAGATGAAAACAACAAGCCAAATTTATTTTAACTGGGGAGAACAACTCCAGGGTTGATAACATGTTGCCCCAAGGGGATAATCTACAGCTGCAGCTTTTCTTAAGAGAAATTGGCTTCAGTACCTTCTGGGACAGATTCTGGGTGGGACATCTCTACTCCACACCTACAGAATAGTTGCTGGTTTTTTTGTGTCAAACCCTGGAGGACGATATAAGAGGCACAGAAATGGCTTGGCTCTCTTCAAGCAAGCAGCAGATGTCTTTATGCATGAGCAGTGTGTGGGAGACACTCTGCAGCAAGTCACAGTGCTACAGGGTCTGGCTTCATGAAATCAGAGATAGGATCCAGAGATTAGAAACAACACATGCCACTCAATTAGCAATGCACTGGCTGCCAGATCAGCTCTAGGGCCATTTTCCATTTTCTTATCTTCAAAACCCAGCTTCCCCCCACACATCAGTGTCACCATCATGCTCCTTGGTAATATTCAGCCACCACTGCAAATGCCTCTAACTGGGAAGTGTTGAGGGTGGGCTCATCTGGTTCCTACTCACTGGAATTTGCCACTGAGCATAAGCCAGGATTGACACTGTGCTCTCTCAGCTAACATCAAATTAAAAGCTTAGCTATTCAACATCTTCTGCCATGTGTCCTTTGAAAAAGCCACCACTGAGTCACCCATTTTTTCAGAAATGAAGAAGCAAGAAGATGGTTTTCCCCTCCAAATGAAGGAAATTCTGGGGTGTGAGATAGTTAGAAGGGTGCACAATAATTGCAATGACATCTAGTAGTGCATAAGGAAGTAATAATGACTTTTGAGTTTCAGCGCTGTTAATTCTGGAAGTGTCATGTCTCAAATTAAGGCTTCCTGGCAAAATTCACTAAATAAAGACAATTGGGAGAGCTAGACTGTAGGCTTTTTTGTTTTGTTTTGTATTGCTAATTACATTCCCTTGGACAGTGGAGGAACTCAGAGAAGAGTGCTAAAAGGTTTCTCAAGCACACCACAGGCTGGGGAGGCAGTTTAAGACATGACATCAAAACCTCCATGCTTTACATCCCACTGCAGTCACAGTAACTGGCATTCCACATCTTTCTCTGACATGAACCCTCTCAGACACAGCTATTGTTCACACCTCAGTTGATCTCTTAACCTCCAGATTTTCACTTTGCATGGTGGTATCCCACTACCAAGTTCTGTTTGATGATATCCATACCTTACCTGTTAGTGTTCTCCAGGACTTCAACCTTCTTACGCAGCTCACTGTTTTCATTTGAGCAGGTCTCAACTCTGGAGACAGCACAATGAAAGAGAAATATAAAAACATCAGTTATTTATTCAAGTGATTGTAAAACAAGCCAAACTTGCTTTCACTGAGAGCTCCATGATCTTGCCTGCATTTTAAGAAACAATTACACCAATGAACCTTAGTCGTAATATTTAATCACACTTTGTAGCATGAAACACAAAGCAAAAGTTGCATTAGCTGTCTGGCAAATGCCATGCTTCTGAAATCAGAGCCTCAAATTTCAAGTTTATGAGGGCTAATAAGCCACAAGATTAAGTACAGTGCTCAAGACTGTCCCAAGATACTACCCATTTCCAAATCACCCCTGAAATCCCCAAACTAAAGGACTTTGTCATACAACATGTAAGAGGTCCAAGTAAAATATGTGACTCCTAAGAAAACAAATAGAACCATCCTGAATAGCTTCAAGAAGAAAAAAGGGAAAAGAAAATATCCTTGATATCTGGTATGCATGAGGTGGAATTTCAGAAGAGTAACTCTGAGGAAGCAAGGCAGAGCTATAAAGAGACAAGAAAAAAATGGAAATTACATCAAGGATATCACCAAAGATGGTACAAGAGTTTTAACAGAACCATCTGGTGAATTGCATAAGAGTAATACTAGAATATTCATCTCCTGGAAGAAAGATTAATTTGGGATATAAATCACTAACTGGGGGTTGGGTCCTGCTTGCTAAGGGAAGTCCATGGGTCACATGCTATTTTCCCGAGTCCTGCTTATTTTCCCAGGCAGTCCTGACTCACCCACTTCCTATTTCTGTTTTCATCTGCACTGGAAGACAGAGTTCACTCGCTCTGGATCCATCTTTCCCTGAATACTGCCTGTCCACTGGCCAACACAGTCGCCTGAGGTGAAGGCCAATGCAGCTGGGTCTTGCCTAATTTAAGGCGTGAAGTGTTTGCTGGCACATTAGCGACCCGCTGCAGGCAGGCACGGTCCTGACCCCGACAAACAGCTGCCAGGAGCAGGGCCTTTTCTCAGTCACTGCCACGAGATGGCAGCTGGCACTCTGTGCATGGAACTGTCCCAGCAGCCACAGCTGGATCCCTTCCCAGTCCCACAGCTAGTGCTATTGGCCTGCTTGAAACAGGAAGGAGGCTGGCTTACTTTTTTTCCAGACTGTCCATGTATTCTTTCTTTTTTCTTCTACTTTCCTGGGCAGAGATCTAAGGAAAAAGGATGAAAAACACCAAATATTTGCAGAGAAAACAAAAGCATCAGAGACAAATTAATAAACTGGTAAAAAGCCCCAGTGTTATTGGATTCAAGCATCTGTCTTGTTCTCATTTCTATTCCTGGCAAGCAAAGCACTGACTTGATCTATTTCCACATTCTGAAGCAAGGCTCCTCCTTTCAATCACACAAAAAAAGATCATCCCCTGCTAACTTTAAAAAAGAAACCAGATTCATCTGGAGAGAATATCCCAGGACAAATACCAAAAGATGATCTCAGGATGATGTCCTGCATCCAGGACAGAAAAAGCCCATTAATGTATTAGAAACCAGCTTTGCAGACAAGGACATGGGGTCCTGATGAACAAGTCAAACAACTGTCAGCAGTGTGCCCCTGTTGGAAAAGCAGCCAGCCAAACTTGGGTCTGCATCAAGGAAATTGCAGTTAGCAGGTCCAGAGGAGTGGTTCTTCCCCCTCTGCTCAGGGGCTGCAAAACCACAGCTGACTGCAGCAGTGCAGCCCATGGCTCAGAAACAAATCCTCTGGATGTACAGAAGCAGGCCCAGAGGCAGGGCTCTGCTATAATAAGCATGCCAGAGCACATGACATTTTAGAAAAGGAAGAAAAAGATGGGCTTGTTCAGATTGAAGAAGAGAAGGCCAAGGAGGGAGTCTGATTTATTGCTGTCTTCAACTATCTCATGCAGCAAAGATGATGTCAGAGCTCTCAGAGGCACACAGCAAATGACAAGAGGCATCAAATACAAGTTGCAGCAAAGGAAATTCCAGTCACACATTAGGGATTCTATTTATTTTTTTTTACCACAAGAGTGTCCTAATATGGGAACATGGTGCCCAGAGACACAGGGGACTCATCATCCTTTGCAGCAGTAAATTGTGACTGGACAAGACCCTGAGCAATCTTCTCTAAGCTGACCCTGCTTCCCAAGCCAGGGCTTTGACCAAAGGACCTCCAGATTTCTCCTCAATATAAATGACTGATTCTATGTAAGTGGTACATGAAATGCACAAGATCACTTCAGAAAATTTTGAAATAACACAGTACAAGACCAAATTCCAATTTAGTGTGTTCAAATTTACACCTCTATCTGCTAAAACCAATAGCAGAATATAGTAACCATGAAATATGTGCTAAAATCCTCTAGAACAAGTGAGCTGGCCAGGTCTGAAAAAAATTGCATTCTTCCCTATCACTAGGATCTCCCCCGTGTCAGAAGGAAAAAAAAAAAAAAAAACCTCCCAGGGTATTTGGCATATTTGATATCAACTTTATAAGTCACTGAATTCAGTGATCAAAAGACTAGTGCATTGAAATACAGAGTAATATTTTAAAACAGGAAACAGAAAAGAACAGCTTCCTCACCATGCAGAGAATACAGAGCTCTTTGCCCACCATAAGGGTAGGATTGTTCTGATTTTTAAATGGAGCCAAGCCACAGCAACTTGATACCCTGCCTGCTAAATACTCTATTGTGAATGGGCTCAGGTAAATACCTACACTGAGGCACACTCACACTGACAGACAATTTGATGGATGTGTTTAGGAACAAAGAAAAGCACTTTGTTAAAAGACAACTTACAGCATTCAACAGTACCAGGGACCATTACTGCAGAATTCTGCAGCATTTTCTGAAATGAAGGACAAGCACGACCCACCCAGCAAAGCTAACTAACATTTACCTTGTTTTTGATTTTCCTGCGGATTTTCTTTAGGACTTTCTCCTCTGCTTTTGTCAGGGGCAGTTTGGTAGGGATTGGGTAGCCCTCTGCTATCAGTGTCCTCTTCTCTTCCTCTGTCAGGATGAGGGGGCCAGTCCCCTGTAATTTCTTCAAGGGTCATAGAAATGAAATAAAATAAGATGAAACAGTAAGTGCACACAGTCCTAGAAGAAAAGGTTGTTAGGGAGGAGAGGCAGCAGGTCTCCCACTCCAGGCAGGACCAAGCCTACTAGGACAGCCTCCTGCTATTGGGAATGTGTGGAAGACCTTACAGGTAACTTCCATTCTGAGTTCAAATCTTTGGGACAGGATTCCCTCAAAAGAGTTGTTCTTGGCCCAGCTCTGTCCACACCGAGGCCGACAATATAACTGCCTTTGGCTCAAACAGGGACAGAGACACGTGAGAAACACCACTGAAAATCCCTCCCTAAAGATCACCACCTGCTAACGACATGACAAGAGGACAGATGCAGATCTACCAGAGACAGGTCAACCCAGCAGGGCTGGGCCCTGAGGCAAAACACAGTCCATGATGGGATAAACCTAATAACACTGGTGAACCCTGTCTCAACCTGGAGGAGAGGCACATGCTGTTCCCTGTGGGAACAGAACAGACCGGTGAGCAAGAATTACCGGATCTGCAGTTTTGACCAGAGATGAATTCATCGAAACAACAACAGAAAGTTAGCAAATCTCTGTCAAAACCAGTAATTTAAAAAGTGAAAAAAATAAAAAAAGACACACAGATGGAGAAAGCCAGTTCAACTCACATGTGGTGCAGTCAGGAGAGGGGAATTGGAGAGCATCGAAGCTGCGCGCGACGCGACCTTGGCCGTGGCCTGGAGCTGCACTGGGCTGGAAGGAGGGAGCGACCGAGCCGGGCTCTGCCCTCCCTCAGAGTCACTGCCGTGGCTGCTCGGAGGGGTGGGAGGCAAATGCAGGGGATCCACTGCTACAAGGCAACAGAGACACAAAGTAACACAAGGGTTTAAGGTGTCCATTCACACTGCCACTACAGCCGCCACCACCACACAGTTCCCAGGACCAGGAGTGTCTCCTGAAAAATGGATCAAGCAGAAGTGGCAACTTGGAAGAGGTTTGGAGCATGCAGGTCTCCAAAGAAGGAATGAAATGCAGCAGCTATCTTTAGGTTTGACAGACAAAACAGGGCTCTGTGCATATGCTCCAGTCACTTCTACCTACACTTCAGCTCCTTCTTCAAATGCTTTGAGGTTCATGTATAATGTAAAGTACAAGTTCCCTGTTCCTGGGAAAGCACATTAACAGAGGGGCTCTGAGCCAGCATACTTTCCCTCCAAAAACAATAGTATTTTCTAACTTTGCCATGGATTAAACAATCTGCCAGTATTTGCAAGGGAAGGGATCACATCCAAGGAATTACATGATCAGGAAGGAGAGAAAGGCCTCCTAAGGACATGATTTGGCACAGCTGGGAAGTGACTGACAACCTAGTGACAGCAAAGGCTTCAGTGCACTGATGGAGCAGGAGCAGCACAGGCAGCCACCACAGGAACCTCTCTCACAGTGTCTATCCAGGGCCATAAGATAACCTCAGCTGCAGCCAAAAGAACCTGCTCTAGAATTGTCAGCCAAAGTGCTGCTTATGATCAAAAGGGTCTGGACCAAGAGAAACAGGGCATGTCTCACTCACTCTTACTAAATGGACAATTTAGCAGATGCTCAAAACAGCCATAACTGAGTCACACTTTCTCTGAGCTAAATTTAAAGCAATTGAATTTTGAAGTAGGAAGACACAGGGCTGATCTGCCACCTTCCACTTCTGTTATGCTTTGCAAATTTGAGTTGAAAAGATCAAATGGGTGGTAAGGGAGGATGGAAGAAAAATAGTAAAAAAAACCACTATAATACTCTTTTTATCTCACACAGTAGCTCCTGCAGTTGCCAGAAGAAGAAACATATTTGAAAAACAGAAAAGCCCTTAATCCCACAAAGTGAGCAAACAAATCTACACCTGGGTTGAGATATCCTTTTATCCACCTGCTACATCATTTGCTTCTCTCCCTGGAGCAGTGCTACCTACCCACAGAAATTAATTCACTAACAGAATATCAAGTGTTTCTAACTGAAATGCAGTTATCTGCTCAGATCTCACACCAAATATTTGGCTCTTCCAAATTTTCATGGCTTTAATTGTGTTTAGCTTTCAGGGTAGGGATCTTTGCTCCTCCTTTCACATTAGAGTGCAAGTACAAAGAGATAATGATTGTTCTTAAAACTAATTTGCTACAAACAGATTCACCTAACTTTTGTTTTCATATAAATTCACATCCTGCTTTTGCATCAGAGGTTAACAGTAAAGTTTCTTATATCTTAACTAAGTCTCCTCAAATTGAATTCTTTTCTATCCTAAATAATCTTGTACTTGAATAATTCAAGCTCCCTTCAGTACAATTATTAATATCCTACAGAGAAAAAGGGATCATTTTCTTTGTGATGAAAAAGGGGGGGGTGAAAGAAAGAAAAAAAACTTCCCATAAAGGCTCAGAGAGACTCTGGCTCTTCAATAGCCTGTGTTGAATCCCTATAAAATGACAGCTTCAGCCTAAAATCTGACATGGTGAACGAGAAATCCAAATATTTAATCAGGGTAAAGTACATTTACTGTACTTGCTGGACATCTAGCCCTACATTTTCATTTGGTATTTAACAGACCTTCCTTAGAAGAGAGGTTCAGGAACTGATCCACTTCATGGGGCTCCAATTTAATCTCTGGAAGAACTTTCTGGATCAGTGGTTTCATCTAGAAAAGAGAAATTAACAGCATGAAAACCTGGAGTACACATCTTAAAGTCTTAATAGAAGGCCACAAGGATTACTTCTCCATAAATGGAGAGGTTTCCTCTCCTCCTGCTCTGCCACAGGCAAAGCTTTAACTGCTTCACACAGTTTGCTAAGCCAGGCTACAGAGAATATTGCCCTGACTACTCCCACTATGGCTTTTCTTACTACTATATTTAGCTAAAATAAAAGATTACGCCTCAGAGATGACATTTCAGACTGAAAGCTAACATGTAACCCACTCCAATTACTTCTCTTAGCAACAGAGCTGCTGCTAGGATTTGCTGGACTGCAGGGTCTGTTTGAGCAAGGACAGGAACACCCCTGGGAGTCAGGGACAGCCTCTTAAAGGCCATTGTCATCTGTGAGCAAGAGCAAGGTGCCAGTCACTGAGCACCAAGTTTTGGGATGCAGGTTCCTTTCACAGTGCTGAGGAGCAGGAAAAGAGACAGTCACTGCTGACTGAAGTTTGGAACACACCTGGCCTGCCCCACTGACCAGGCTGGGGCACCAGGCTGCCAAGCTTTGCCCAGAGCCTGTCTGTGTGCTGCAGTGCCAGGCCTGAGGAGGCCAGACTGGCACACCAGCAGGCTAACTGCAGCCAAAATCTCTCTCAGTAACCTGTGTAACTAATCCATGCAACAGCAGTGAGCCACCAGCAGGTCCCAACACTCTGCAAATCACAGCATCCCAAGCTACAGCAGGACTGTGTCCTGGGAACAGCACATTCAAGCCAGGAGAAAATTATGGGAAACTTGTGCTTAGCTTTTTTCAGTTTCTCATAAAATAATTTCTGTTGCACCTATTTCTGATCCACATCCAAGTGGAAACATTTATTTTCAGCATATAACAACTCCCTCCAGCCTGGACTGACATTGCATGCTGGGGGCTGACAACAGCCATGCTTCTTCCTCTGCTGGCTGGGGACCCTGGTGAGCCACCAGCTGCTGCACTTCATTCTCCTTAACCCAACCACAGCCAAACTAAGCTCTTTAGAATGTCCACTGGCTGCTCCAGCTGTGGTCAGAAAAGCATCACAAAGCTCCTTGTGAGGCTGCTGGGTCTGGAAGTAGCAGCAGCCTGAAATGTCAGAGCTTCACAAATCTGGCAAAAGTTACTTTGCAGGCAAACAGGGAAACTCTCCAGTCAATCCAAACAAGGAGTCTTGTTCTGCTAAGGGGAAGGCACAGCAGCATTAAAGCAAGGTCTTAGCAAAGACACTTAGCTTGTCACAGGCTTCATAGAGCAAGTGGATTAGGCAGTTCAGGCACAACTGGCTCATTAGAAACTATTCAAATATTTCTAGAAACCCAAGAGCCCCACGCTTTGGGGCTAGCATAGAAGACAAACTTGTATATCCAAACATTAAGAGCTAAAGATGCAGACAACAAGTTCTTACAGCACTAGTGGGGCACCAGCAAACATTCAAAACCATTGGAACAGACTGCAGTGTGCACCCTGAACTGCCAAGCTCTGGCACCAAGGAGGCTCCACTGGTAACAGCCTTAGGAGAAGCTGCAGCTAAGTGTGCAGAGAGAGCAGAGTCTGCAGTACCAGGGCATCTGTCTGGAGCTCAGGCTGTTCCCCCTCCAGCGACGTGGCCGTGATGGTGAGACTGACTGAGGGAGCAAGGCCTGATGTCTCACAAAGCCCTGGCTCAGTCTTTATTGCAGCTGGAGTAAACTCTGTAGCCAGACACCATTCCTCATTTTCCAGGTCACCTGCCAGGGAAGGAAATTGGACACCACATGTTTAGATCAGAAACAGAAAGACTACAAATGAAAATAATGTCATTCCTCTTCCAGAGAAGGGAAACAAACACAGAAGACATTTTAGTCTATCAACAAAACTCTGCCCTTACTATTCAGCTTTCAGTCAATGCAGACAACCATGCCATTTCAGGGCTGTAACCTAATCCTAGCCCCAGGATACACAGAGGAGCAGCGAGGAAAGACACAGAGCACTAATCACTGTGCATTGCTGAAAGCTGCTAATGCGTGGCAGAACAAGACTAAACAAGCTCTGGGTAAAGCAGCCAGAGAGCCCTGTCCTAAACAGCCTAATGCCTGCTGACTCAGTTTTATTCCTCCTTCTAGAGATAGCCTTTAGCCAGACTTCTGCTTCTTCTACTGCTTGCAGGCAGCAAATAGCTCAAATGGTGGGATTATACTCTTTAAAACAAAGTATTTTACTTAACTTCATTTTTTCCCCCCAAGGATTCATTTAGTATGTGCAAAAGAGGATATAGGCTTTGATGATTTCACAGGAGCAGCAGTGCCATGGTGATCATGCTGATTTCCTCCATAGAGCCTCTGGGAAGTGACAGCACAGGATGCATATTTTATCTGGCAGCAATGAAACGTGCATCACGTGTCAGCAGAATTATCCCCTAACTCCACTTAGTGAAAGCTCCCTAGTCAAGAGAAAGCCATGCAATTCTTTTCTAGACAAAGCTGAAGGGTTTGCCCAGCATTGTCAAGAACTGGAAGAAGGTTGGCAGGCAAGTTTAGCTCCCCATCTCCATTCCATTTCCATTCACTGTTTTACTTGCTGAAAAAGGACTTATTTTCCCAGGTCTGAAGTGTAATAGAGTACTAAGAACTGAGAAAGACTCAACCTTCGAAACAATTCCACAAGGCTATTAACAACCCTTTAAAAATACAAAAGAATCAAATGCATTTTTGTCAATTGCAATTCTGCCTTAGAAAACTTCCTGTTCCAACTGAAAGACTCCAGTCTTTCCTCTTGCAGGAGAATATCCTATAGCAGGGGCACTGCATCCCAGCTGCATGTGGCACAGTCCTCTGCCACGACTGAGCAGTGGCTGTCAGAGGCATATCCATTAAATACAGCAGCTGGAATCTCAAAGCAAATATACACAAAAGGAAGAAGAGTGCTGATCTTTCTTTCAAAGCTTTCTACTGCCTTCAAACCGATTCTTTACTGCATATACAAAATTAAAAGAGAGAGAGCAAAACCATACACTGTAGGGCTGGTAAAAGCAACAGAGCTCTGAATTAACTGTGTGCTGCACCAACATCCTGGGAGGCAGCCATGGGGCTGTGGCTGTGCCACCAGCACTCTGCAAGGCTGCACAAGACCCTTCATTCACAGCTGAGTGCATCAAGCTGGTGAGATGTCAACAGAGCTCAGCTGCAAACAGGTAACAAAAATAAGAGTGGGCTTACAGCCTGTGCTGCTGTGTGTCCTTGCTATTAAGACCACACACACACACAGAGAGCACACAGGCAATGGGCAGAAGCTGGGTGCCTGGAGGAAGGGAGGAGAATGTGCATCTCCAGTGCTGGTAATTACTCTGTGGTGGGACCTAACCTCCACCACTGGCAAGGAAGGAGGTAATTTGAGTAAAGACACACCAAGGAATTAAAAATGAAAAATATGTATCCTGTAATCAGAAGCTCAAGAACAGCAAGGCCAGAGCTCTGCCAGGTTAACTGCAGAGCAAGGGCTAAACACCATATTTAAACTTCTGGAGAGCTTTCTCCCAAAGCTTCCTGGGAAATGCAAAAATGCAAAAATAGAAGTATTTATGGAAAAAAAATAGGTAGGCTTGCCTAAATATTAACTCAGGAGAGAGGACATTGCTCTTTTTCAACCCTCCCTGAGACTCTCTAGTCACAGCACAAAAGCAGCAGCTCCCTCCCAGTTTGCTGTGTATGCATTGTTCAGGTAAAACCTTTAAAGTGGTATCTGCCTGGAAACCCAGAATCCCTTGGCAAATGCAACTTTCAAATGCCTGTTTGGATAAGTTGGGTCAAAACTGGCCCCACATCACCTTGGGCAGAGCCTCTCTTTGCTGCCTCTTGCACCTCTGGGTCGAGCTACCCCTGGGGCAGCACCATTTTGAAGGCTATGGATAAATTAGAGCTATGAATGAGGCCAGTAATTAGCCCTTAATTTTCTTAAATTTGTATCATCATGAAAGTAGAAGGGAAATCCAGCCATGGGTGACCAGCACAACAGGGCATGTCCTCTAAGGCTGCACTTTATGATGTTTATCAAATCTAATCCCCAGACTCATCATGAATATTCAGCTGCTTTAAGACAGCAAGATATGCTGGCTTTGGCTGGTCACTTCACTCCTCTGGAATCCGTCATTTTACTCCTCTGGAAGCCAACTCTGCTGATTAACCTGACATCCCTGCCATCACCACTTAGATCTGCATAAACTGCTCAGAGTTATTCCAGGCTTTAAGCCAGTCTAACCAGTCTGCAGGGTTACAGAGGTTGCCAGGACAGCAACATGCTGCGCTTAGCGCTGAGATAATTCTGAACAACTGCATCTGGCACTCCTCTGACACTGCCTCTCACAATGCATGGTGACAGCTGTCACTCCAGATGAACAATCCTGAAAGGAAGGGATGGGGGACTGGTCAAATCTCACCTTGATACTCTCCTCCCCTTCCCCTGACACCTTTTTCCAAGTTGCAGTTCCACATTCCCTACCTGGATCACGGAGTGTTGTGCTACAAGTTACTTTGTTTTGACACATTCTGGCTTCTGAAGTCACCAACAACCCCTCTCTGCTTCAAGGGATTTCTCACTGTCTTTCCTCCTCTTCCTGAGCACAGCAGGCTGAAATTATCTGAAAATCATTCTTAGTTTACTCTTACAATAGTCCCTTAGCATCTTAGTGTACTCTGCCAAGCACTTCACTAGCAAAGTGGCAACCCTTCTCCCAAAGCCCTTGAGAATGACAAACACAACGTGAGAAACATGTTGAACATGAGAATGTTCAATTTGTGTTATGTTCAACGTGAGAAACATGTTGAACCTAACACAAAATGAGAAAAACTTAGGCAAAGAGGAAAAATGGAGCAGGCTAATAAATCAGTGGTCATACAGAGAGGTATGGTACACCCTCTACTCTTATCTAAGACAAGAGTATTTCTCATAGAGGGTTACAGAGAACCACGAGAGAGGTTTCACAGAATAATGAGAACAAGAAAGAAGGTGCATGGGAAATACTGGAATGAAAAGGACAACAGGAGCTGGCTCAAGAGACCCACTGGAGAAAAAGGTGTCTTCTCCAAACCAAATCAAGCAAGATGTGCTGTGGTAAGAGTAAATGACTGGTGTCAAGAACTTAGAGGTGTTTATGTTTATATTTGACGTGACCCAGGAGGTACATGTGAACTCTTGAGCCACAGTCCAAAACAAGAAGCTGAGAGTATGACCTTCATGATGATATGAATTCTAGACAAATAGGAATAGAGCAACACTGCATCCTCAAAGGTGAAACAAAATATGCTGCAAGTCATTCTGATATTGAGACAAGAAAGCCTAAACAAGAGATTTGGCTCTCCAAATGGCCAAGAAAATACACATCCTAAGTATTGTCACTTTGGCTCTCTTGAAAAAATCTCTTCTCAGGCTTCAAAACAGTTCACTGTTAAATAAGTGAT
Source organism: Agelaius phoeniceus (assembly GCF_051311805.1). Classification (NCBI taxonomy): domain Eukaryota; kingdom Metazoa; phylum Chordata; class Aves; order Passeriformes; family Icteridae; genus Agelaius; species Agelaius phoeniceus. The sequence goes on from NC_135269.1 coordinate 13,290,248, forward strand.
CCTGGCTGTCAGTTCCCTCCCCAGCTGAAATTTTCTACAAACCTCAGAACTCTATCATGCAATGACTGTTTAGATGAGTAGCATTCCCCTTTACCTACACTTTCCCAAGTCCATGAATGCTAGGCATTTTGGCACATGGAACATATAATTTAGGGAGTCCACACAGTACTTGGCAAAATCCCAGCTAACACTTCTACCTGCAATGCCCTAGTGCTGGTAAATTGCACATGTGAACTGAACATTCAGGCTGCAAAGCACCCAAGTATTAAGAAATACCTGTGAATGTTTAACTCAGTGTCCTTTTGCACATCAAATACACCTAAAAATAGGAATGATTTCATCACCAAACAGTTTCTCTACAGAACCCATGCTTTATCCAACAAGCAGAATGCATGGTGCTCCACTAATTGAGAAGATATTCCATGTTTTGTTCTTTGCACTGGCTCATGCACAGCCTCACCTCTCCTTTACCGAATACAATCCAAATTTTGTTCCCACAGGGCTATTTAATTCCCTCCTAGGGAAACACTGCACAATCTGAATTCATTTTCACAGTGGAGCTGAAAATTCAAGCGAGACACGGGGAGACTAAGGCCAAAAAGTAAATAGTAATTTGAAGTGGCCAACTGGAGACAGCTGGAATTGGGTTTTTCAGATGATTTAGTCCTGTTACTACACTTGATCAAAATCCAGCATGCTTTCAGGTTGGGCTGTGAGCACCTACCACTGCTGCAAGTTAAACATCAGAGTTTCAACTCAGCTATCCAAAAAACCCATTCATCACAGCCACCCAGGGTTTGTGACACATGCACGTAAGATCTCCTGTGCCCAAGACTAAAATTACATTTCTTCAGAAAGCTTTTGTGTGCTTATTCTGTCATCAAGCTTGTGCCTCTTGTCCTGCAGACTTGTTTAGCACACATCTTCCAGTGCACACCTCACACACTGTGATGATGATTGTCAACAGAAATGTGCTCCTCCAAGCACCACAGCTGCAGCTGTAATCAGTGTGTGTGATTTAGGCACACGTGAAAAACACACAACCAACAACAGCTGTGTTTTTACATGTCAGAATTCACAGATACCATTTCTGTGTTTATAAAAAAACATTTTTTTAATATATCTGTATTTATACACATATTTTAAAAATTCTACAGAGTCTCTTAATAAGACCATGTGCAGCTTTCTAGGATATTCATATCTCTCAGAAAAACTGCATCACTTTGTTTCTCTTCTTGTTCTGTGGACATGGTATGGAAAGGCAGGGTAAGCAAAGTGGAAAACAAGGTGAAAAATGCTTACCTCAACTGTACAGTTTTTCTAATATCAGAGTTCCCAAAAAGTTTTGCTTTCCTTTTTTATTTCTATCCAACTAATTCTTCAATCTTGTCCAACATACCACCTCCTTTCCTGTGAAAAAGTAGATCTTCTCCAACACTGACTAAATTTCACCCTTTCTGATAGATGTACAGGAAAACGTACAAAAATAACTAAAATGGTGTCCCTTGCTCCCCACATTCTTTTCAGCATTCTTCATTAGAGTTTACAGAGACACTTATTGCTGGATATTTAAGTTGCATGTGCATTTATTGTGCCTTTTTAAATAAATGACAGATGTACTCTGCACCTCATCCTCACTCCTCTCAAGTACAGAGAATGCAAGTACCCAGAAAAACCACATGGCTTTCACCTTTTTTTCCCCTGCAGTAAAAAGTATGATAGCACCACTATGTAAACAACCCACATGAAGGGTGTAGCACTGAACCAAATCTTTGAGGGTGATAAAAGCCCATACCAGCATTACAGATCTCCATCACAGAGAACAGATGCATGCACTGAATGTCATTTCAAACCAGGGTGCAAATAAGACCTCTAGAATCATCAAGGGATATATCCTTATCTGTATCACCAGAATGAAGAGGCAGCTTTTGCCTCTTTGGTAAAGTTCCCTGTTCAAGTGATGGAGAAAGTAACTTGGAGAAAAACAAAACTGAAAATTTAAGGTGACCACAGAGTATTAAAGTGCTCTGCACAGGTATCAGAAAAGCCATCTCTGAACAGGGTAATGCAGGAAGTTCCCTAATGAGTGAGTCAAAGTGTTCTCCAGCCAAGTGCACTTAAATAACCTCCCTCTTCAGCTGTGTTACAGATTTGAACAATAGGGTTCCAACTAATTCCTTCTGGCAGACCTTACACTGTCACCATGCACCACAGGGCTGCATGCACAGCCCACCTGGCTCCTGCACAACCATGTGCAGTCTCAGGCTCAGCTCACCACATGTTAATGACACACCTTGATGCAGAGGGTGCCTAAATTGCACCAAGGGTCCCTGTGTGCAAAGCTGGCCTTTGGACAAGTGTCCAGTCCTCCCCTGAATCCTCCCTCTGAGGGGAGTGCCTCTATACAGTGGGACCTAGGGGTGTCACCACCACAGAACAGCTGCCAGCTGGGAGCCAGCTAACTGCAAAGGGAAAGCACCTCTTGGAAGAGGCTCACAAGTTGTTTGTAGGGAAAATGTCTGCTTGATCTGCCAGAGAAGCACCTCTGCACCATGAGCCCAAAAGGGCTCCTGATGCATACATTTTGGGCATGTTGCTGGACATGCTACTTGCAGGGAAGGAAGTTCAGTGTGCCCAGCTTTGCAGTCTGAGCCTTTCCAGCCTCCCAAAGGCAAATTGGACCTTTCTGGAGAAATAACTGTTTCCTTCTCACTCCCCTGGGTTTGGATGGTTTGCAGCACCCAGCTCTGGGCTCACATAGCACTCCCTGTCAGACACAAGCCCTGTTCATTATGCCTGAAATGCTGAACTCCAATGCCTCTACCTCTCTCCCTCTCTCCTTTGGGAGGTGAGAGCCCACATTCATCCACAAACAGCTCCTGTTACAGATTTTCCAGATGGCATTTTCCCCTCCCGGCGCGCACACGCTCCCACCGCAAATAACGAAACCGGAGCCCTCAGAAGGGCTGTGACAAAAGAGAGACTGTTTGACTACCAAACATTGGGGTCCTTTCTGAAGTGCCAGGAAGGGAAAATTAAATAAAGGGGCAAAGATAAGCAGCAGTAAAACACAGTAATTACAAGGCATAGCAGAAATAGCTTTTTTCATAACAAACGATCATCGCTCATACCAGCATCCCCTCTTTGACCAGCATGGAGTCCATGTAAAACCCACAGATAATTTGCATCACTATCAAAGTTACTAAGATAGAAACAAAAACATATCACCTTTATATACATGGGAGTCAGGCACAGATTGAGGTGGTAGCTGGATTTACAGCCTAAAAGTTGGATAACATTAAATGTCTTATATAAGATTATGATTTTTTTCTTTTCAGGTATGAGAAAGTTATCCACAGAAGCCCTGTGGTCAAATAAAACCAGTTTTTCTCCTCACACCCCACACAGATGCTGTGAAGGCAGATCTGTATTATGGCTTCAACACACATGAAAATGGACTTGAGGTTCACAGTACATAACTAAGTGAGCACAAGCTGTCAGTGCAACATTACAGAAAAAATGAGATCACTGGTTTGACAAACAGCAGGACTGGAAGTGGGAGGAGTATTCCCATAACATGCATCATCAGGGAAACTATTCCGGGGAAATCAGTTCCCGTAGTCACTTGACAAAGAGTTTGGAAAAGAAACTGCAAAGGTCCCTGTATTGAGAAAGGCACAGCAACAGCTGAAGGTCCAGAAGATTCCACCTAGGGGGAAACATCAAGGAAGTACAGTTCATTTAGACTGTATCCAAGCAGCAGTCAAGAGAGAACTTAATCACAGCCTACAAACACCTAGGGAAAGAGGTTTCAGAGAGAAGATGGTTCTTTAAAAGAAACAAAGGCTATAATGAGATCTCATCTGTGTGTAACTGGAAGCTAAAGGAGGCCAGACTGCAAATAAAGCTGACAATTAACAGTAACCATAAGTAAACGCCCACCTCTAAATCAAAACCAGCATTTTTCAGACATGCTGCTGCTCAAGGAGGAGTTACAGGGTTGATGTAGAGTGACCTGTTGAGACTGTGCACCTTGGATATACAGAAGTTCAAAAATCTTATATTCTGGTATGAATTTAGTTATTCTCATAGAGAGCAATGCTTTCAGGCACATGGTGTGATTCTTGGGGTGTCCTGTGCAGGGCCAGGAACTGGACTTGATGGTCCTGATGGGTGCCTTCCAACACAGAGTATTCTATGTTTCTATGAATTTAACACTGCAGATGGTGACAAGAATTGACTGCTACCTTTCCACATAAAAATCAATACAAACACAGGCCACTCCCACTAAATG